>NC_048218.1:149255945-149484021 GCF_002007445.2 Ailuropoda melanoleuca | reverse complement strand
GAGATAAAGGGACAGAGAGACCATGTGTGTTACATGCTGCCATTCACAGAAGTATAATAGATTCCTCTTCCTGTTTTCTATTGGTGAGAACTCAGTCACATGACCTCACTTTACTGCAAAGGCACTGGGAAATTAGTTGTTTAAAAGAAGAGGAAAGATGTGGATTTCTGTCCCTCTAGTCACCAAATATCCTTTTATTCCATTGACTCCTATCCATGAAATACCCAAAACCCCTCTCCAAGGGAGTCAATACAAAGTAACAACTAGTTAATGCAGCAAAGTCTGAGATCTTCAGGAATAGAGCATATTGTCCATTATTCTCTTTGGTTCTTGACCTGGCCCTCGAAGTTTCTTCCTTGTGTCTTTAACTCTCTTTGTCCATGTCTTCAGTGCAGACACTGATCCTACATAACTTTTGCAGCCTGTTTCTTAGAGAAACAAGCTTGGAGTTCCAGTATGTGCTACAGATTTAGCAATTGAAGGAAAGAAGATTCCTTAAAGTACTAGCAGACTCCTCATCTGTGTAGTCCCCATGTGACTCAAAAGTAACTGTATTCAAAATCCTATCATAGACATATTTATTTACGTTCTCACTTCCAAGTTCCCCTTTTTAAACTTTAAGAGTGATGACCTGGTAATTATCTGAAAGCAATAGATGTGATACTCATACCCTTGATCTAAACCCATCCCAGAATTGAGTTACTTTGTTTAAGAAATCTTACTTGGTTTTTGTAACTGAAAGACTTTTTAAATCCACCCCCCCTTTTTTGTAACATTTGCGGTTTAGACAAGCGGACTTTCCAACATTTTAAAAGAGCCAAATTTCTAGATGTTTTTTTCTATTTGCTTTTATTTAATACTGCCAATTGGCCTATTCTTTCCTAAACTTATCTTTTTTGGGTAGTGCATCGCCCAGCATAGTTAATAACCATATCCAACAGATACCAATAACATTCTTTTTACCGACCTCTTTCCTAAGGGTGGAGCCCAGTAGACGCGTGACTTTCCACTTACTGTTTTATCAGATGTTTGACACTGACTGATACTCTTGTGCAGCTCTGCTGTATTGTTCTCCCACCATCCACATCCGGCCTGCCAAGCTGACTGTTGCATATTACAAGTTTCAATTGCAAAAGCAATCCCTGCAAAGTACGAATATCTGTATCAGATAGGTCAAGTTACACTAATTGTTGAAACAACCTTGGAATCTTAGAAGCTTGTTTCTCTGTCACTCACATCACTATCTATTGGGCATTGGTGGTAAGAGGGAACAAGGGGTCAGTCTTCTGCTCCATGTGTTATATCAGGCACCCAGGCCTCTTTCATACTGTGGCTCTGGTATCATCAGAGGCTCAGAGTTTTCCAATAAAGGCTTTGCCTCCAATTGGCAGATAAGTGAAAAGAAAGAGAAGACTTGAAATGGTGAATATCACTTTTGCCCACAATCACTTGTCTAGATCTCAGTCGTGTGACTTTACCTAGCTTCGAGCAGCTTGCACAGTGAGGTCCATTGATGTTTCTTGGAAGAAGAAATAAAATATAAATACTGCTGAGCTGTAACACGTTGTCTCTCTCAATTATCATCTATTTGAAATCATTATTTTGACATGATTAAGGATACAAGAATATTAAATTAATGATAAAATAATATATAAACAGGCCTTTCTATTTTAAACAGGCTTTTAAAAAAATAATCATTAAAACAACCATACATATGACATATCTTCATCAGCATTGGGTGATCTTAGGTTTGCCAGATAAAATATAGAATGACCAGTTAAATTTGAAATTCAGTTAAATAATAAGTAATTTTTAGTAAAATATTCCCCAAAATTGTATGGGCCAGACCAAAAAAAAAAAAAAAAAAATCATTGCCTATCTGAAATTCAGACTTTCCTGAGCACCCCATATTTTTCTTTGCTAAATCTGTCAATGCTGGCCAGAACACTCTAGTTTTAATTTTTATTATTATTGTAAGGTTTGCTCAGTGATATCTGTATGAATTATGGAAAGTATAAATATCATGTTTTTCTCCAATTACCTCTATTTTTTTTTAAATAGAGTTCTTTTTTTTTTTTAAGATTTTATTTATTTATTCAACAGAGATAGAGACAGCTAGCGAGAGAGGGAACACAAAGCAGGGGGAGTGGGAGAGGAAGAAGCAGGCTCATAGCAGAGGAGCCTGATGTGGGGCTCGATCCCATAACGCCGGGNACCCCGATCACGCCCTGAGCCGAAGGCAGACGCTTAACCGCTGTGCCACCCAGGTGCCCCTCCAATTACCTTTAAACAAACAAACACTGCTTCGAGCCAAAGTTAAAGTCTCAACTCCTATTTGCTATTTAAATCTAATTTATGTGTGCCTAGGAGCTTTATTTATAACTAGTCTTTAGTGTTTTATGAGATTTGATGTTTTAATTAAATTTCAGTACAAACACCTTAAAATAACATTGTACTACTTTGATTTCATTTCAATATGTGATTTCTGCTTTGTTAGGAGAAAAAGTTGCAGAGAACCGCAAATTATCGGGCTTAACATAAATTAAGAAGCACTGGCATCTTCACTGATCTTCAAACCAAGAACTGCCCATAAAGTGTGCTGCCGAGATTGGATTGCTCCTACATGCTCCCTCGGTGATTTTTATATTTTAATAAGACCGTTCATTATAGTTAAGCTACTCGTATTGGAGCCATTAGATATTTATATGAAATAGCATATCATTATCTCAGTTGCATTCTGAACCATTTGGGATGCTTTTAAGTTAGGGTGATTTTTTTCCCTGTCTTAATTTTGCACACACTAGTGCCGATATGCCTGTTCAGCTTTATTTCTGTCTTCAGGTTCTTTACCCTATTTTTCAACTTTATTGTGTTAAAGTGTTTGATGAACAGTATAGCTGACTGCTAGATAGGAGTAACCTCAAAGACAGTAATTTTAAAAATTTACTGTCTTGAGAGGCAGACAAGGAGTTGATATCCCAATTCCTGTATCTCCCTCTCTCAAAAGTATAAAATTTCAGCTGGGTACATTCACTCACAACCCCACATCTCTTCACATTCAACATTAGGGACCTAATCATGGAAACAATGATTTGGACAGTGTGAGACCATAAGAACCTAGGATATTAAAAGGAAGACTGACAGTATGCAGAGGCAAAAAGCAAATACGACATAAGCTCATAATTATTAAGTGTGATCATATCAAAGCTGGATCAATTGTATGATTTTCTGTGTTGCAATTTGAACCTGTAGAAGGCTCTAGCTTATGTAGCTGCTTAACTTGTCATTCCCGTGTAGCAACGCTTGTATAATGTATAAATGGGTTTTCGCAAATCTTTACAGTTATCTTGTTACTGGTCTGGGAATGGGTGGAGTGGATAGGGATTAACTAAACAGAAGATTCCTGTTTCTTCTCCCTTATCCATTATTTGTTACCCACAAAGATCCATCATCTCAATTTCTTTTATTCTTTATTTTCTGTCCCAACTGGTCTGGTCAGCACTTCGATGGGACTCCAAAAATTTTTTAGACCCCATACATGTTACTTTATTCCATGTTCCTTCTTTATATTTATTGTGAATGGTAGCCTAGAATTTTTTGTTCAGAAAATAAATATTGAATGAGCATGTATTATATTCAAGCATCAGGTACTTAGAATTCAAATGTAAATTACAGAGTCCATTTGATCCCCAATGAGGTCACAAACGAGTGTGTGTGTGTGTGTGTGTGTGGTAGTTCTTCTTTATCACTGGACTGTCAGTGACAGTAATTTTATGATGCTGATTTTATAGACCAGGAAAATTCCCATCTTCCCCAAATTTAGATATTTATAAAGTATTACTAACTTTTATTTTTGCAAACTATACAACCAAACAGTATTACTTTTTGAAATGAATATCATGGTATAATAAAAGGCATTTTGAAACTGCTTTATTTTACTCCATTATATTTGCTACTCCCACATTATATCATATCTTTATTTTATACTACAAATATCCATTGAGGCTTCATTAATGCTTGGCTCTTCTCAGGGTCTTGAGATAAAATAAGACAACAAAACAAAGTGTCTACTCTCATGAAGCCTCAATTCTAGTTTCTACTTATTTATTGTCTCAAGAAACAACAAGAGCCCTGTGGAAGCAGGGACCTTGGTTCTTTCTCAATCTGCTGTATATAACCACGTTTATGCCCTGGCCATTGCAGAGTAAGTGCTCAGTAACATTTGTTGAATGAGCAAATGAATCAACGTAGCCCAAACCTCCTGCAAGATGTGGTAGACTCTGGGATGTGGCAGGTCAGGGCTAAGAGGTTCACTTTTTGGAAAGGCACCCCTTATACGGTATGAGTAGGAAGTGAAAAGGGACAAGAGCCAGTGCCCTGCTGAAGTAGGAAAGGTGAGAGATGGGGAATTTTTCTAATGAATCAATGTTGGGTTTATCATCTGTGCTCTTTACCTGAGAGAAACACAGGCAAAAGCCACTGGTGGGTCTATGTAGCAGGCCACTTTGAGTGTCCGGTAGTGCTGGGTCGTCAGGTACAGTGAGAGTGGTTGGCAGCCGCTATGCCAGTGGACTACGAGGCCATAAGGCCGTAAAGCCATAAAAAGTGATATAAAATATAATGGCAGCCTATGAGATATAGCAGGAATTTCAGCTGTTTCCACTCTCTTTTGTGTTAAAAGAAAAAAAAATTTGTATGGGGGCTGTAAGTTCTAGTAAGGAGGCTGGCTGTGAAGAGCTATTATTACCTCATACTGTAGCTGAACACTTAGACTGATGATCTCAGGAAAATATCTGTTACAAACTGAACAGGTTTATCTTGTCTATAGGACTATGAAACTAAATTTACATCTCAAAACACACATTCCAGCTCAACTAACCTTTCCCACAAAAGTCTCGGCCTAAGTTTTTGTATAAACTGAATCAGCTCTTTTGGAAACAACCCTGCTTCTTTACAATGATGGCAGTGATAAAGAGAAGGAGAATGATAAATCTATGAAAAAAAAAGGTACTACAAAGAATCACTATCATAAAATGGACAAAGATGAAAAGCAGAAAAATGATTTAAGTAAGAATTAATGGCAAAGACTTCAGAGGCTGTTTAAAAATTCAGTTAACACATGGCTCAAAGTTTGAGAAATGAGAGGATTCACGTGTACTGGTGACAGACTATACTCCTGACACCATGCTAGCCACTTCACATGCATAAATAAACACATTTCACAGTCATTGAGGTGAACATAATTACCTCTACAACATAGTGATTTAGGGGGAAAAAAATTGAAAGGAAAGAAGGAAAGGAAAGGAAAGGGAAGGGAAGGGAAGGGAAGGGAAGGGAAGGGAAGGAAGGAAGGAAGGAAGGAAGGAAGGAAGGAAGGAAGGAAGGAAGAAAGAAAGAAAGAGAAAGAGAAAAAGGAAAAGAAAGAAAGAAAGAAAGAAAGAAAGAAAGAAAGAAAGAAAGAAAGGAAGGAAGGAAGGAAGGAAGAAAGAAAGAAAGAAAGAAAGAAAGAAAGAAAGAAAGAAAGAAAGAAAGAAAGAAAAAGAAAAGTAGAGGGAGGGAGGGAGGAAGGAAGGAAGGAAGGTAGGAAAGGAAGGGGAGGAAAGGAAGGTGCAGATGCTTGATTTTTTTTAATGTTTTTTTTTATTACATTATGTTAGTCACCATACAGTACATCCCCGGTTTCTGATGTAAAGTTTGATGATTACTTAGTTGCATATAACACCCAGTGCACCATGCAATATGTGCCCTCCTTACCACCCATCGCCAGTCTATCCCATTCCCCCACCCCCCTCCCCTCTGAGGCCCTCAGTTTGTTTCTCATAGTCCTTAGTCTCTCATGTTTCATTCCCCATTTTGATTACCCCCCNAACACCCAGTGCACCATGCAATATGTGCCCTCCTTACCACCCATCACCAGTCTATCCCATTCCCCCACCCCCATCCCCTCTGAGGCCCTCAGTTTGTTTCTCATAGTCCTTAGTCTCTCATGTTTCATTCCCCATTATGATTACCCCCATTTCTTTATCCCTTTCTTCCCCTACCCATCTTCTTAGTTCTTATGTTCCATAGATGAGAGAAATCATATGATAATTGTCTTTCTCTGCTTGACTTATTTCACTTAGCATTATCTCCTCCAGTGCCGTCCATGTTGCAACAAATGTTGAGAACTTGTTCTTTCTGATGGCTGAGTAATATTCCATTGTATATATGGACCACAACTTCTTAATCTAGTCATCTGTTGAAGGGCATCTTGGTTGAAATTACTTGCCTAAAGCCACATGGCTAATAAGTAGTACATGCAAGATTTAAATCAGGTTGTCAAAGGACTCTTTGATCCACTTCCTTTATACTACATTTTGATATCAATAGGAAAAATGGTCCCACATCTCTGGGTTCTAGTAGCTTACTGACATCAAGGAAAAGGTTTTCAAAGATGTTGGAAGTATTTTAAAGGCAATCTAATACATCCGAGTCTCAATATGTTCTTTTTACTCCTAATTTAGTTAAGTATGGAAAGACTTGAAAACCATATGTACAAAATATAGGCAAGCTGCTCCCCTGATATTAATTAAGGTCTTTGTTTCAGTCATTTAAAATAAGGACTAAATTATCTTGTGTTTTACAAGTTAGGAGAAATTGGATTAACAAGAAATTCTGAAGGGCTCAAATCTACTTGAAACAATCTGAAATACTACAAAAGGAATGAAATATAGCTGGAGTGATTAAGATTAACACTCAGAGACAATTCTCTGGCAGAGCTGTTAAAACACTGGAGTTCCAGGGTAGATGTGGAAGTCGTGTTCTGGAGGCTTTTCAGCATGCCTCAATATGTGAGAGCTGATTTTTTTTTTTTTTAAAGATTTTTTATTTATTTACTTGACAGAGATAGAGACAGCCAGTGAGAGAGGGACACAAGCAGGGAGAGTGGGAGAGAAAGAAGCAGGCTCACAGCACAGGAGCCTGATGTGGGGCTGGATCCCATAACGCCGGGATCACGCCCTGAGCCGAAGGCAGTCGCTTAACTGCGGTGCCACCCAGGCGCCCCGAGAGCTGATTTTTGACGTTTTACTTCACTGAATTATCTTCACTTTGCCTTGTGCTTGTACTCCTTATTTAATTTACTATCAGAGACGTTTTATTCTGCGCTCTTAATGTTCCTATCTATTCTCCCTGCTATCACACTAGGTCTAATGCATTGATAAGCTTGCTAATTTTCCCTCTGGTCTCTCTGACTCTGCTCTCCATCTCTAGCTTTTCTACCATTCTCTCCACATAGCACACTCATTAAATGATTCCTCTGAATTCATCGATTTTATCAAGTCACTTGACTGCTCTGAAACCAATGGCTTATGGCTTTTCACTGCCTATAGCTCTATTTGTGCAGGCACTGGATGAGAACAGAAAAAGAAAAAAAAAGGTGGGGTTCAATGGTCAAATAACTAGAATACTGGGCATTTTTCCTCCATGAATTCTCAAAACCTTTAAAAGGACAATATGCACTTATCCCACTTGATTTGGTTGAAGGAGACTTCATTCCAAAGTACCTACTGTAACTCCAAGGCCTAATGTTCCACTGTGGAAAAGGCTGGTATATGGATCTTAGGATATAGAATGTAAAGCCCTGCCTTTCCAGTTATGCCCAACTTGACTCCATTAATTCAGATTGTTTGTTTAACATCATGTCCTCTGAATACATTTTGCAATGTCCCACCCCCTTATCTCTTACATATAATTTCAACTGCCTGGAATGCTCCCTCATCATACCTGTCTCTAAATTCTTACCTAATTCATTCTTCTTTATATAGTGTTTCCTGACTGGTTCAGTTGTATCATTCTCCTACACACTGTGAACACTATATACATAGACCCTTGTGGTTATTTTATCAATGTGTTTGCATCTGACTTACAGGTTAATTACTTTGAATTTAGCAACCATGCATAATATTTTATACATTTCTCATAGTTTAGTTAGTATGTGTGCTAGACCTCCAATACCTGAAGGAAGTCAAGTACAATATGTGAATTTCTTTTGAGGTCAAATCTTGTCAATTATTATTAGTACCAGATTAATGATAAGGTGATATTATTATATCATTCTACTCAAACTTTTTCAAAAAAGTATTAGTTACAACAACCAAAGTCATAGAACAAGATCTGAAAGTGTTTCAAGAAAGTGTTTATAATAACTATCCCACATTACATCTTGACAATTTTCTCATGATATATGAAATCATTTACATATAGTATAGACATAGATTGTACAAAATTAGCTTACTATGGTAGTGAATTCTTCTAAGCCATATAATTTTTTTTTCCTATATACTTTCTGAGGAAAAGCAACTCCATAGACATGGGATATTTATGCAAATCCTCTGCAAAGATTATTTTATGAGGGTAATATATAATGAAGACTGATAAATATAATAAATAAAAGCTTCAAATAAAATAAAATATTTTATAGACTTTATACACTGGTCTACCAGTCATTTTTGCAATTTTTGTTGCAATTCAATATCCAAAACAAATTTTGTTAATGAAACAGATCATCTGAAAAATGTTTTATAAAGAACATATGCAGCATTAACAACAGAATTAGAATGAAATTTTAATGTCTTGGAATGATTGCAATGCAAAAAAAAATCTATTTCTTTTCTTAATTGGAGTATATGGTGATCTGTGCACTTTAAAGTATTTCTGTCACTGACAGAAAACATCAGCTATATAGAATATCTGGAAAGCAGATGCAGATACTATACACTAATACTCAACTCCACTGTCAAATTGTAAAGAGTCCTATGCTGACATGTTTGATTTGCTGATGTATTGCCTCCACTCAAGTGAGCAGAAATGACATTTAAAACTCCAAAGTAATATCTGAATCTTTGTGTCTGTTTCTCTGTTGTCATGCTCAATTTTGCTTAATCCTGAAAATTTTCCAGGTATCCATTTTGCTGTTCCATTTCATCTAGACATAATTAGTTTTCCACATCCATTTTGACGCATAATTCAGTGACCGCATATTCCAAGGCTGTAGCACAAATTCCCCATAAATCAGTGATTACAGTATCTCTAAAGCTTTTTGCCTAGGTGGCATTTATCTGTTACCTATTCTATTTGTTATTTAACCCTTGAAAGCGACTTGTGAAACAAAGCAGCCCTATTTCTGAAGATGTTTGTCCTTTCAAATAGTATCTCCACACCCCTTCTGAGCTGTTCACACAGTAAAGCTCTATTTTCATAATGCAGTTGTATGCTGTAAGCGGCTTTTTAACACTATCAGCAAATTCATCTGTTTGGGAACTACAATTTGCTTTTTAAAAAAAATATAATTGTGATAGTGCCTCACAGATATTCTGATAATAGAGATGTAGGAGATATACTTAGTTTGAGTTCAGAAATCATGACAAGGGCAGGACTCTTCCACTCACCTGATATCTTAAAACCTCAGTTCTCTCACTTGCAAAGTGGAAATATTATTATCTGCATTATATAGCTATGTTTAGTATTGAATGAGAGAATGTAACTAAACCACTCTGTGCAGTGCCTGGTACAAAGGCAGTGCTTAATAAGTGGGAGTTGCCGTAGTTATTATTTCTAATAATATGGGTAATGTGGTCAAAATTATGTTTTAGATTATAAGTCTCAAAAGATCAGGAACTGCTTTAATATTTGTTTGAATACAGAATTTCTGTAAAAATAGGCCTTAATAAATATAAATTCTGAGTGTTTTGGAGTTGATCAACCAACAAATACTTTATTGAATCTTTGTGGCGCTCTAGGTGCCATGCAAAGTGTTTAGGATAAAATCAGGGGAAGAAATCGACCCCAATGAAAATTATAGGAGAGACAGACATTAAATAATAGCACAATAGTACACAAATAAGTATATATAGTATATCCATTTACACAAGTCACCATATATTAAATATTGACTATATGTGAAGAGCTAGATTAAGCATTTCAAACGTTTTGCCATATTATGTTAACATAGTCAAAAAGAGTAAAAGAATTCATCCATTAATACTTTATTTAAGATTGTCAAGCTTAAATAAAAAAAAAAAATAGGCTTTTTGCCTCGCATAATGTTCCAACAAGGCCATTTACTGGATGAATGCCATTTTAACTTGACAATCACTACAAATTATTGTCTGCACATGATAAAACTAACTATATGATTATTATATGCTATGACCTCATGTCTATGTGTTTTGTGTTATAAACAGTATAAACCATGGGTCAAACACCCTTGTTACTCACAACTGCCTGCTTAAGCCGGATAACTGTCCCTTCTTTCCATGGGTAGTTATTGTGGAACACTTGCAAAAATACATCCTTAGAGCACTGACGTGGTTTTAAACTATTGCTACTGCTGATTTTTCAACCCGGATTGATTCTTACCCATCTAGTGTCTAAAGCAGAGCCGTGAGTGCTCTGAGACAAAGTTTTTCTCACTTCCAAACAGTAGAAAGAATATTCCTGAGAATGTAAGGATACGAGTTATGGTATAGCACATATTTGTAAAAATCAACTTTATTAGAAAGGTAGAAAGGCAAGTTTGGTTCTAAAAAACTGTAGACTTTGGGAAAATATATTTAAAAACAATGAAAGAGTGAGACCAAATCTATAGTCAAATATATAGGTAAAGATAAGGACAAAGAAACATAATTTTAGATAGTTCACCATTAAAAATTCTTTCCTTTTAGGTACCACCCCAGGTCATGTTTTAAATAATTCTGAGAGGACACAGACTGGAAGCCTTGTACATAATTATCCTTAGAACCTGTCATTCTCCTAAAATTTTGTCATACACATACTTACACATGTAAAATTCAATGTGTTTGAAACCATGAGCATCGTTATACATTTTTATGCACGTACTGTACCACATTTGGCCAACGTAAGTCCTTTAAAATAGTTTTGGTATCATTTGACATAGCTGCATTATTGTTTGAGAACTTCCTGGTTTTCTGAAACAAGATGTAGCAGGTTTACCCCGAACTTTCCAGGTCTCAGAATTTGAACCAGCCATTTGTTAAGATGCCCTGGTTTCTTCCACTGGAGATCACCACTAAGGGAAAAAAAATTGCACGCTCGGTATGCTCAGTATTACTGAGGTGTCATTGCTTCTGATCTCTTTCATTGGACAGCTAATATGAAATGATTCCACATCAGTACTTCCAATTCAAAATAAATAACACCGGGTTCTTTCTCATCATCTTCGTTCCATATCTGTATCTCTCTTCTCTCAAACTGAAAACTTGGGTTCTCTTCAGCATCAATACATTAATATATACCCATCAATACACAGAAAAAATTTCATACCCATTTCACTACTAAGCAGAGCAAGGAGCTACAATAGGTTAATCTTATCTTACAATAGATAAGATTAAGATTTCCCTGTGTGTATGTATAATGTATGTGTTTATGACAATTAAGGGTATAGAGTAAGGAAGGAGACTGAATTCAAAAGTTCCTTGAATCAGTTCTTATCATTGGAGGATTACTTTTTCAGTTTGATGAGCAATTCGTTTGTTTGTTTGTTTGTATTGAACGTATTTTCATTTTTTAATTTATTAATTAATGATATGGTTCAAAAGACCAAATTATATTAAAAGATATATGCAGAAAAGCCTTGTTTATATCCCTATGCCCTTCATCTAGTTCCCACTAATCCCTTGTAAATCAGCATTTAATTAGTTTCTAGTTTCTAGTTTATCCTTTTTTTATAAATAAACTAAGCAAACACAAGCAAACAGACACCCATGTTCGTATTTTGCTTTGCTTCTTACGCAAAATATGATATGCACGTTTTACCTTAAGCGTAATGTCAAGCAACATATCGCTAAAGTCGGAATCAGTATCATTTAGGCAATTTTTTAAGTGGAGTGATCCCAGAGGGGTGAATTAATAATAGAAGTCTTTCTAGAAGACAGTATTTTGGAGGTGAGGAAATTTATGGGTTTCTATTATGGGCAATAAAAAACAAAGCACCATAAGAAAGTAGAAAAGGGGTAAAGCACTTTGACTCATTAGTGTATTCAACATGTTTTGTAATCACTGAGTATCTCCCCCCACCACTCCCTCCTTTCCTCCTTCTCACACTGTGCTCTTCACTCCTGCTTTTCTTGTCTTTCAAGCTCAGTTTAAGGGCTGAGACCCTACTGCAGCAAGCTCAATCAGTTCCCTCACCTGTCTGGTTAAAATACCTTCCCCTCCTACTCAGAAATGATATGCACTCATTACAGCGCCACCTGTGCCTTCCAGCATTTACATATTACCTTTCTGTTTCCAAGGAGCTTTACAATCACAATCACATGTAATAGATTTAACTCTCAGTTTGCAGCAATATCGACCTCATTTTACAGATGGGGGAGCAGTCATCAAGCAAGTAAGTGACTTGCCGGTCCCTGGATTGCAGCTCCCTGAATGCACGTCCCCAGTGTGTTGTTCAGCTCAGCGAGCAACTGTCTCTTAGTCGAGTGTCATCATCCCTGAGAGGTGGTTGATAGTCTTTTGAACCTTTAGGATGTCAGGTAAGATACATAATAAACTGACTTTTTACTGTTTGCCGTCTAATTTTTATTTTCCAAAGGTTTTCACATTATGGCTCTTATGTATGTAAGAAAGAAAGTGAGGAAGTAAGTAATCTAAATAAAAGTGAACAGTGAAAGTAAAATGTTAAATCTGAGGAAGATATACCCAACACTCTTCTAGGATTTTCAGTAAGAGTGAAAATTTGAAATCTCTATCATGCTCTCGAGAAACTCAAGTGGGCCTTATAAGTAGATTATTAAGAACACAGAAGTGCAGCATTGACTCTAATCTCATTACACCTATGCTCAATGCATGTAATTCTCCAGACTGGAGAAATTGGATTTTGCTTTTGAAGTACCACCCACCATTTCCAAATCAGAGTGAAATCAGAATTTATAGTGGTAATGGTAGTATTTATTTTATTTTGCCTATTTTCTTCATCTAATCTTACATTCACCTCTTGGCCTGTTACGTAGCTATGTTTCAGGCATTCTGGAAATTTGGGCCCCCAATCTTGGAAGGAGAAAAAAACATAGTGAAAACAAACTTATTTGATTGCATGAGTCCTCTTTTGTGACTAACTTAACGGCTTCCATTCCCAGAAGTGCCTAATGAATTATGAAGGTGCTTCTCTTGAGCACTATAAACAGCATATTTTACTAAGGGAGACCTTATGTTCTATCCACACCCTAGATATCAATTAAACCTCTGGGAGCCTGGCTGGAAGAGCTGCCAGAATCAAGCAAGGCAAGATAGGAAGTAGGGATGTGAAGGAAGATTTTAGTCTTTTCTTGTCTCTGAAGGCAACGTCCATCATAGTTTGTATTTTATTGGCTAAAACAGTGCTGATGCTAGTCTGACCCAGGTTTAAGAACGCTTCTCCGCTTACCACCATTTTATAGAAATCCAGAAGCCACATTCTTCTCTGTGAACAATGAGACCTTCGTTTGCCAAAGCAGCATAGCCTGCCATTTCAGAATCTTTAACCTTTTTCTTATTGGTGATTACATTTGCAATCCATGCCAGTGGGATTATGGAGACTTTCTCTAAATCCCTACTAAGAAAAAAAGAAAACCTCTTCATTTTTTCCTGATCTTGGATGACAAGCCAATTTTTCCTTTCTCACTTACAAGTTTTAAAAATGAACCTTCTGACTTGGTATTATCTTGAAAATCTTTGTGAATTAAAAAAAAAAATCTAATCCAGGAATCTAAGATCTACTCCAATAAGAAGGAGATTCCTCAAGGGGGCATATTCATTCAGAAACTATGGGCAGAAGGATAATTCTATTAGAGGAGAGAAAGAAGCATAACCTTAAAATGATTTTTTTTACCAGGAATGAATGGCTCAGTTTCCGCACACATGTATATATAAGCAGCACCCACCGAGACACGCAAGCACAGTGACGAAAGCCTTCCCTGTTTTTGGGGTAGATCCAGGTCTTGTGTGGGCAGAAGCTTATACTGTTAGGAGACTCTTTGAGGAAAAACGTGACACATTTACAAATAGAGAACAAGATATGAATGTAAACATTATTTTGTTTGAGATAATAAATCCCAACAAATTAAAATATAAACTGGCGATATCACAAACATTGCAACATTCAAAAATTATGTATTATTATTAATATTAATTAGCTGTCTAACACATCTGCACTTCTTGGCTGCATGCCCTTTGTCTCTTCATATGCATCAATTTTTAAATCTTTTCTGTAGAGATAATAGAAAGTTAACTCAGGCAAGTGTGGTTTATTGGGGGAAAAAAACTTACTGATAGCTTAGAAAAGTTTCTTGCAGCTTCACAACTTGCTATTGGAGATGCCACATCTGTAACTTACTCTGCGGTTACTTACGTAGGCAATGATTCCTGCCCCAAGGAAAGCTCAGAGACCTCCACACGTTGGATTTTGTGGATGTGGTTTCCAGTGGTACTTACAGAGGGGTGTTTATCTTGGCCATTCCCTACTGCCCCATTCCCCACCACAACCCCGTTCCTGCCTCTGCTGTGTTGATCCTTCCAGGCCACTTTACATGGAAACTTAGTGCAGTGGTCTCTCTTGCTCCTAACTCTTTCCTCGGATCAAATGTGCTTGATCCCAACTGCGTCCCTTGATGACCCACAAAGACAGATAATTGTTAGGGACAGGTGGATATGAAGGGACAGGTGGATATGAAGGGACAGGTGGACATGGAGGTATTGCATGGCAGCCTCAAGATTGTCATCAGGGGGCAGAAGGTGACACCTTGGGTAGGGCAGCATTCTGTATCCTCATCACAGAGCTGGGGTTTTTGCTCCCTGCACACCCCATGTCTCTGGAGTAGACTACACTAGCCTTAGAAGAGGCCTGTCCAAGTGAAGGTTCTTGGAACTTAAGCTTCATTATCTTCACAGAAAATTCTCCTCTAGTAAAATTACTGGTAACTGCATGAGGCCTTAAATGCTGTCAGATATTAAAACCTGTACTTTTTTTTTTTTAAAGGTTTTATTTATTTATTTGACAGAGAGAGAGACAGCCAGCGAGAAAGGGAACACAAGCAGGGGGAGTGGGAGAGGAAGAAGCAGGCTGCCAGCAGAGAAGCCTGATGCGGGGCTCGATCCCAGAACGCCGGGATCACGGCCTGAGCCGAAGGCAGACGCTTAACAACTGCACCACCCAGGCGCCCCTGTACTTNATCCCAGAACGCCGGGATCACGCCCTGAGCCGAAGGCAGACGCTTAACAACTGCACCACCCAGGCGCCCCTGTACTTTTTTTTTTTTTTTAAACCTGTAGCATATTAAGCCTTATACCTACTGGGACTCATATTTCTTGCTGTTTGGTGGCTATTTCAATACAACATGAAATATGTTCCTTATCTAAGGCATTTTGACATAATGAACACTTGCTAGATAATTTCTTTTTGAGAATTGTCCTTATAGCTGGAGCTGTTATAATTATCGATGAAATCAGCAATGTGAACTATGAATCAAAAGTGATTTCCCAAGGAACTGGTAGGTTTTTGATCAGGGATTAAAATTTCTCATAGTATGGGGGAGAATGAAACAGTTTATCAATAATAAAGTAGAAAATAAATTACAAGGCAAACAAAGAGTTGAGTTAGCAAAAAATAAGATTTCCCTGAGAGAATAGCCTTCATTTCTACAAATGTGTGGGCATAGAGGGGAGACAACAATCATTAACTGGGAATCATGAAATCATATTTTGTGACCTTCCTTTTGCAGATAGGGCTTATTTGCCTATAAAGTCTTTCTCTACTGTCCTCTTTCATCCCACTATGAGCAGAAAATAGGTCATTCAAAATAGAGGATTATTATTAGAAAGGTGTGGTAGGTGGTCCTCAACAAACCCTACATCTGGTATTCATACCCCTGTATACTCCATTCTCCTTGAGTGTTGGCTGGACCGGTGGCCTGCTTCTAACAGATGGCATATAGCAAAGGTGATGGGATATTATTTCCATAAATGGATCATGTGAGATTCTGACTTCCATCTTGCTAGCAAATTCTTTATCTTGCTGGCTTTTATGAAGCCAGCTGCCATGTTGGGAGCTCTATGGAGAGGCACACGTGGCAGAGAACTAACAGCAGCTTCCAGCTGACAGCCAGCAAAGACATGAAGTCCTTAGTGTGACAACCAGCAAGTAACTGAATCCTGCCAACAGCCATGTGACCTTCGAAATGGATCTTTCTTCAGTTGACTTTTCTGATGAGCTCTGAGCCCTGGCCAACACCTTGATTGCAGCTTTGTGGGGGACCCTAAAACATAAAACCCAGCAAAACTAAGCCCAGATAAATGACTCACTAAAATTGTGAGTTAATAAATGAGTGCTTTTGTTAAGCTGACAGGTTTGTGGTAGTTTTACAGCAATAGATAACTAAATCAATTGGAAGTCTTCATAATACAAACATGTTAAGTAGCCTGAGATAACGTTGAGTCTGATTTACTATTTAACTATTGAAACCATTATTTTAAAACCAGCTTTCTTCTGTGAAGGTTTTGCTTTATAATTATTCTATTCTCTTTTAACTGTCTTTATAAATTTCTGTATCAACCCTGCTCATATTCTCTGGATCTTGACGGGTAACTCACCACTCTCCTCTTTGTCATATTTGCCATCATTCTGGCCACCACTCATATTCAAGGTGGTTATTGTAACCTTGGTTCATTCATCTACAAAGACCACTTCTATACTCCACTTTAGTGGTCCTCTACATGGCCACCTCTTATCAAACAAAAGCATTTTAATTCAGATGAGTGTATTAAAGTGATTAAGAGTTAAAAATCTAAATGCAAAGATTTAGTGTTTAGTGTTTAATCCATGCTTAGACACTTTTCTTATCATGTCCTATATTACAAGTTATTTAAATTCTCTAATCCCCCATTACCCCCACCGTAAGATGAGAACAATAACTATCTGATTAGACTATTGATGGAATGCAATGAAAATTCAATGCACTTACGGTCTCTAAAAGTACGCTATCTGGATATGATATATTAGCAATGTTACTTCCTGAGTTTAGTGTCTGGTGGGAATATCTGTTCTGTCAATGTTACCTACTGAGCTTGTTCTTCTGTTTTTCTCAACATGCAGCTCTTTGACTACTTCTTATTTTTCAAATCCATCAGCCTGCTCTGAATTTTACTTTCTTCCCAATAGTTGCCCAGCTACTACAACTGTATTCTCACCAGTATTTTAAATTCTCTCATCTGCTTTGATAAATCCTAAGCCTAATGTCAGGCTTCTTAGCATTGGAAGAGAAAATAACGCCATCCTGATTGGCACTTCTAAACAGAGATGACTTCTAATCGCAGCTGAACCTTCAAAACCCTTTAATATACTCTTTCTTCCAAAAGTGCTTTAGTTCCAAGTGTAGAATAAACCCAATAACACACAAGAAAAACTCTTAAAAATATATAACCTTGGTTCAGTGAACACTTCCTTACATGATAAGAGCTGTTTATTGCTGCTGACGCATCATGCTACCTGTGTACGCCTACTCTTTCCCCTTCCTACAGCCTACAGTGTTAAAAAAAAATAAAAACAAAAACAAAAGTACTGATCTTATGGTTTGGAGCTATTAAGACCTGGAAAGTTTCTTATACTAAAAAGGCAAATTGATGACCAAACTTTGGGAACAGACTGATTGTATGTATTGTGTAATGGAGGCATTGGAAAGAAGCATCCACGCTATTATAGTCTTACCCATGCACTGGTTGCAAACTTGTAAGTGACCTTAAACAAATCCAAGTAATCATTCCCATCAACATTTATCCTGGAGCTATCTCTGTGCCTCCTACTTAAGAATATGGTGTGGAGCAAATAAGATAGACATGGACCCTGCCCACGGGAGTTAGCAATAGAGCAGAAAAGAATATCATGTGTCAAGCTTATCCGTTCTTCTGGTGCTTTTCCAAAGCTAACCGGCTTTCTGTGATCAAGATCTCACCTCTCTATGTCTTCCGAGACTATTTCTCCATAAATTGATCCTCTCTTTTATTTCCAGTCCCTTTCTTTCTGTGGCTCCTTCCAAGTTACTTATAAGCACAGGAAATTTCTCCTCAAGCAAGCACCAACCTTGCTCTTAGGAGTATTATTTCATTCTTTATTTATCACTCAATAAAGTATCTACTTTACATATAATTTCAGGTTGTTTATAGACTGTAGGTTCAAGAATTTTGGTTTCACAATCTGGCTGCTGTTTTAGTTCCTCTACTGAATATTCATGGTTACTGGGAACTTTCTAACTTTCAAATCCAGTGCTTTGACATTTCTTAGAGGGATCTACAAGATCTCTTTACTGCATTTTCACAGCAGCCTGCTCCTGCTTAGAAATACTTCTTTTCCTTGCTCTCAAGACACTACTCTTCTTTGTTATCCTTTTATTCTCTCAGCAGTGATGTTTTCCTTCTCTACCTGCCCTTAATTCTATGTACACAGCAAATATCCAACAAAGGATTTTTAAAGTTCTTATTTTACATGAAGTCACAACCTGGTCTATAACTACCATTTAAAATTTGCATTATTTTTGAAACAAGTTGGATTTTCGACTTCTCTTGAAATTTGGAAGCTCTGTCAATTCTGGGATCCCACTGACACCCTGCAGCGGTCACCCAGAGCTGCACGGTGGCCAGGCCATGAGGGCATCTCATCACAGTCCTCAGCTCAACCCCTTCACCCTTTGCTCTGCCCAGTAAACAACTAAGTTGAACAACCCTTTTCTACATTCTCCCTGATGTAGGAATCGGCTCTTCCTTTCTTTTTAGAGGATTCACCAAAATTAAATAAGAAATACAAAATGCCCCCGTCCCAAAATAGTGGTGTTTAATTAAAACTTTTCTCAGGTTTCCTTGTCCGCATGAGAAGCCTCATTATTTTGCCTCACACAAACAACGATTCGGGCCTCTACCAGTATGCATTACGGTCAGTTACCAGTCTTTAAAAAGAACATTTTAAAAGTATATCCATGTTCCCTAAGGTTTTGTATTACAATCTAGTTCAAACTCCACATAGATTTTACTTCAAAATTGATATTTCAGTCACAAACCTCAAATTGGAACCCATGAGAACTGGGGCCTATATTCTGTATGTGGAAGGTATGCCTCTGTTTTTATATTGATCGAACTTCTATTTCCTCTTTCTATAAACTTGATTTTGAATTGTTACCAACACGTTCATTTCACCCCTGAGTTTAGAATGGATGATTTGCTGCTTTGGTTTAAAAAAAAAAAAAGCAAAAAAACCCCAAAAAAACAAGTATCAACTGAACAAATATTTCTGAAAATTCCTAGATTTAAACCCATTCAATTAAAGTGTATTCTTTAAGAAAATTTAATTTTAACAAACGAGTTGCTGCTGAAGGCCACGCCGAAGCAGCAGCTAACATGGTGGTTAAAGGCACACATTCTGGCCACACGTGGCTGGATTCACACCAGCGCCATGACTTTGTGACTTTACGGCAGGTTACCTGGCCGCTCAGAGCCTCTGCTTCCTTCACCAAGAATCGCTATTACAGTGACATCTATTTCATAGAGTTATTTTCCGGATTAAATGAGCTAATATTTTCAAAGTGCTTGAAGTTCTGTGTCCCTGTGTACGTAGTAACTGCTATGTAAGTATTTGTTAAACTTCTTAAAAGTTTTAAAATATGCTATTCTTGCAATCAATATTGCTAATGCGTTCAAGAATCAAAGTTCGAGAATTTAATTTCCTTGTTTTTCAAGTCTACGGGGATCAAAATAACAGTTTAATTATATCTCCATTTTATTTCTCCATGGAGCTATGGTACTCCTCAAAAGAGATCTCTTATACCCAAAGATCTACTTTAATTGTCATCACATGATATCTCCGGATACAAAAATCCACATTTTAAAAAAGATAATATGTTTAATTAATGTTAATAATAGCCGAAATAATTTGTACTCAAATTTACATTTTTTGGTGAGACACTACTGATGTACAGGGCCAAAAATATTTTGTTAAAGTTCTAAAGCTTAGATTCAAAATCAAGTTCACATCTGTTTTCTTCTGATCAAAAAAGAAATTATATTTTCCCTCAGGACTTAACAACTTCCACCTTGATTTCCAGGGGAAATAAAGTAGAAATCAAATGACTAATAAGTGAATATAAATCATATTAGTAAATTAATCAAACTAGCTACCAATTTAAATATACTTTATTGTGTTTGAGGTCAGCCTTAGTTTTATTTTATATTATGATACTTAATTTTAATTATTCAACTCATTGAATTTTACATATATATGTGTTCTTACATTGCATTTACACTATATTTATTCACTTTTGGTGGCATGTGAGTTTTATAGCTTGGTAGTTACAACCTGAAATAGAGTAGGACATCTTTCAAATATATGTGTTTTTTTTAACTTTATTTATTTATTTTATTTATTTATTCGACAGAGATAGAGACAGCCAGCGAGAGAGGAAACACAAGCAGGGGGAGTCGGAGAGGAAGAAGCAGGCTCATGGCAGAGGAGACAGCCAGCGAGAGAGGGAACACAAGCAGGGGGAGTGGGAGAGGAAGAAGCAGGCTCATGGCAGAGGAGGAGCCTGATGTGGGGCTCGATCCCATAACTCCAGGATCACGCCCTGAGCCAAAGGCAGACGCTTAACCACTGTGCCCCCGAGGTGCCCCCTCAAATATATGTTTTGTTCACAGATCAATACAGGTTTTTGGGCCTTGCATGAAGCATTTTGTGATGCTAATATCCTTGTCTGCTTTTTTGTGATTATTTTGAACAACTTTTCATTTTTCAGATTGTACTTTGAAGAGGAAACGGGCTCTTTCTCTTGAAGAGAACTCCCATCTGATATCTGTCTTGCAGAAAAGAAGCTGTTTTAAACCAAATCCATTGAGATCCAGTGATAAGACCCTCTTACGTGTCACTGGGGCCTGTTCTACAGAATGTAATACTAAAGGTTAGGTTTCATTCTGCTTGAGTGGAATTTCTCAACCAGGAAAACACGAGCAAAGACTGCCTGTAGAGATTTGACATGACAACCATTCTCGTCTTATTGAAGTACAGCATAGACTGCAGATGTCCATTTATAGCTTATTTGAAAATCTTTAACATTCTTTGAAGCTTTTAAAAGTATATTTCCCAGGGGAAAACCTTTTTAAGCTACAAGAAGCTTCTCACCATTTTTATAACTGCGCATTTTCCTATTTCTTCTTCCAGCGGGAAGCCATCAAATGTATTGCATCTACACCTTATCGATGACCAAAAGAAAACAGACATTCCAAGTCCTAATGCTTTGCTAATGAACATGTATTTCATTAGAGACATAATTAGTTGAGAGAATCAATGTTTATAGAATGGGTAACTTACTCTTCATTTTCATGATTATTACTGCATTTAAACTCCCACAAGACTTTCCTGTCCAGAGATACCATTTCTATGCACATCGCACACAAAACCTCTGAGTTGAGATCTGCAGTAGTAGTTTGCTTATTATTCCTTATTTTTAACCATCTCCTATAGTATAATAAAAGAGTTAAACACAGCTCCAACTGTCCTATCATTTAATATAGTAAGGAGGTTTTTGAAATCACAATACTGTATGTTAACTTGAAAGGGAGAATCGAGACAAATAAAAGAATAGTAAAGAAAGGCAATATTCTTTTTCACTCCTGCAAAATGAATTCCTCTTGTTAAGTTTCTATATATTCATGTTTCTAATAAAATTTATTTTTTTAGGGGCTCCTGAGTGGCTCAGTCATTAAGCATCTGCCTTCGGCTTAGGTCAGGATCCCAGGGTCCTGGGATTGAGCCCCACATCGGGATCCCTGCTCTGGGAAGCCTGCTTCTCCCTCTCCCTCTGCTTGTGTTCCCTCTCTCGCTGTGTCTCTCTCTGTCAAATAAATAAAAAATCTTTTTAAAAAATTATTTTTTTTATCTCAGTTAGGAAAAAAAGGACCAACAGAACATTATGAGATGTTATTTTTGTGCGCATATAATAGCAGGAATTTTGCTAAATGTTTTACATGCATTTCCCAATATCTTCATAACTGCCCTCGGATGTAGACACTACAATTATTGTCATCCCAAAGGGAATTTGCAACAATGTAAAATATCTACAAATATAATTTTGGTTCCTTATTTTTTTCTACAAAAAGACAAAGAAAATTGCCAGCTTTCATCAGAAGGTGCTTCCCAAAAGCACTTGGGAAGCAGTCACAAATGATGGCTTAAAGTAGAGAAAAAAAATATTAGAATGGTTAAACAAATATTATTTGAGCTATCATTTATTGCCTACTGTTAATTCTGGACACTGGAAATATTCCTGAGAACAGACTGGAGCAGTGCTTTTCAAAATTTAGCACGCATAAAATTACATGGCAACCTTATTAAAGCACGGGTGCCTGGTCTCACACAGAGATTCTGCTCCAAAGGGTCTAGAGTTCGAGCCAAGTAATACTGGTGGTGTTGGTGTCTGGAGAGTAGCTGTTGCTACAGAGACTAGATATTGCTACTTTCTGTAGCATTGGGCTACCAACCCTGTTCTGCAGGTGCTTACATTCTGGTGAACTTTAAAGTATGAATAATAATAAAATTTTAATTGTTACTTCATTTTATTACATATGCTACCTTTATTTAATCCTTACAACGACCACAAGAGTGTAAGACAAAGATTCACTTATTATCATTATCACTATAAACATGAAGAAACTCTTAAGTAAATGAAGTGCCCCCCCCGCCCCCTAGTTCAACTAGCTAGAGGCAGCAGATCCAGCGTCTAAACCTAGTTTTTTTCCCTCAAACAAGAACCACATTACATTACTCTGCTGCATTGTGTATTTACTCAGACTTTTTCATGTGAAAAGCCAAAAAAAAATCTATTGTAGGTTTTGCAATGCCCAACAAATGTTACTAGAATCAAAGGGGTTGGCGGTTAAAAAAATTATCACCAGCTTGTGACATGGTAAATCATCAAAAAAAAATATATATATATATTGCACATGGTTAATATTTAGAGAAATTTTTATTCTGTATTTGTGACTGAAATTCAATTTCATCTTTAACGTAGGATATAACTTTGATTTGTAACTTTATTTATTCAATAGGAAGTTGTAGATTTCCAGGAATTTAAAAAAAGTCACTATCATTCTCAGCTGGAGAATGATTTGAAATCTTTCCTTTAGAATGTGAGCATCTCAGGTGGGAAGAGCTGCTTTGAATCTTTTGTAATCCAGTACATATTCTGTTAGGTGTTGAATGTTCGATAAATGTTGACTGGGGGAGCAAATCAAATTAGAGCAGATGAGCTGCCCATGGACCACAGCCTTCTTACAAATGTCCTTTAGTAGAAAGTCTTTATCTAAATTAACTCTTAATTGTGCAATGATATTGATTTCAAACATACATTGCTAATATACTGCTTTCTTAATACAAGTTCTTTTTGCTTCTTTAAGAATATGCTAGTTAATTCATAGGTAGCATAAGTAACATGAGGCACAGCAGTTGCTAAAGTAACTTTTTTCATGAATAACAGAGTAAACAGGCTCATAAAATCCACATAAATTGTCACTTCTCAAGTTTATGGCTGCCCTGGGGCTAAGGCAATTAAAACTCGAGTTTTAAGGAAAAATTGTCAAGACCCTTTGGACTTGGTATACCTAACAGAAACTTATTTTTACAGATTTTTTTGGTCTGTGTATTTCTGATGAATTTATCCTGTATTTGCAATGCATTATTATACAAGGAATTTGAGAATCTGCTGTTTAAATAACATTTTGTCCAGTATCCTAAGCATCCATTACTTTGGGTTCCTAAGTGTCTCTGGATTGGAAATTAAAGCCTCTTGTATCATAATTTTGTAACAGAAGGATGCTGATATCCTTTGAGCATGGATTCATTATTTCCTAATTATTTTGTACTTCCTAGCAAATCCAAGAAAAACAGTATCAGTAGGCTTTCATTAAGGTATCATTATTATTCACTGCCATCCTTTATTTTATTGGTGAAATAGTAAAAAAAAAAAAAAAAAAGTCAGTCTCTGAAGGTACTTTAACAAACCGAGCTAAGCACTTAAAATATCTAAATTCTCCTTTCCCTGTTTTCAAGTTTTATTAATCATTGTCTTCTTTTTTTCTTTTTCTCTAAAAAGAAATGCAAAGGAGCCATCCTTTACAGATTTTAACAAGTCCTGTCCTACCTACCACTGAACCACCTAGGACCTCCAAATCATGTAATCACTGCATGAGGAAAGAAGTGTTTACAGAAAGAAAATGTATTTGAATGTCAAAAGTGTCTAAGCCTTTTTGAAACTGGTTTTCCTGATTACTTTTCTCTCTCTAGTGAGAGAGATTCTATCCCAGCATTTTTCATTGTAAAATCTGGTCAAAACTATAGCCACTTATAGATATTATCTTTAGAATTCAAACAGAGCCTTTCCAGAATAGTAATTTCTGCTTTTACTGGTCTATGAGAGATTATTTACTTGAAATAATCATAGGTATTTTATTTGAAGAAAACGATTTATGACTCTTCATTAAAGCTCGTGCAAAAATGCCAGTGACATGCCATCTCTTTCATAAATAAGAACCTTTAATCATGTTAGATTCTGCATTATGCTCAGTGTGTCATAATCAATCATCATTAGATGATTTGAGGAAACACAGAACCATGAAAGTAATATTAGCAACTATTTTCTAAAACTTGTGTTCCATTGTAGCATGTCATCACCAATTCATTTTCAAAAGTTAGTGCATCTGTCTTTCCTACTTTAAAACAGTAAGTTTAGGGATGCCTGGGTGACCCAGTTGGTTAAGCATCAGACTCCTGGTTTCACCCCAGGTAGTGATCTCAGGGTTGTGAGATTTGGCCTGAGTCTGCCCTGCGCTCAGCAGGGAATCTGCTTGGGATTCCCTCTCTCCCTCTCTCTCTTCCTCTCCCCCAACTCATGCTGGCTCTAGCGTGCCTGCTCTCTGAAATAAATAAATCTTTTAAAGAAACCCAGTAAGTTTAAATCTCTGTAAGGATTTGAAAAAAACAAACTGATATAAGTAAATATGCAAACATGCAATAATTTTCTGACCTGTCCTTCAGTGATTACTGAAGCTTTGGACAAAGGCACTTAGCCCCATTGAAGAGCCTACTTTATCATTCATTAGATGCTTTGCCATCCAAGAGAGCTCATCTCCAGGGCTGAGGCTAAGACTTACCAAATTCAGAGACAAAGAGTACTTCTGGTGTGATTTATATACATATCTTCAGAATATTTTATTACCCCCTTTAGTTCTGCTTTCCTAAACATTAGTTTATTCTTTGATGAGCTTCTTAAAGTTCCCAGAATCTCTTTAATTAGACAATCAAAGAAAAAACTAGTGTTTGTTCCTAGAGTCTCAACTTTGTTTCCCTCTTTAACCCAATTTCTTCCCAACCTTCCTTCTGCATCAGCTGGTCATCATTTACATGCACAATAACAGATGTACTTTGTCAGAGGATCTCTGTCAAGTAGCTTGCACACTGAAGAAGCCAAAGAAACTGTTCTTTTATTTGGTGGCCTGATCTTGCTCCCTGCATACGTCTTCTTAAAAAGGCAGGTACTGGTACTTTCACAATTCTACATCACAAACAATTACATATTGGCTACTTCGATGTATTAACATTACCATATCAAAATGTGAGCAATTTTAATGTTTTAGGATGTCAATAGTCAATTTTATTGGCAGCTGCTGTGAAGTTAATGTTTGACTGACATTAGCACCTCTACTTATTTGTTACCTGATGGTCACATATATAAGCATTACACTTGTACACTCAGGAGCTTTCTAAATCAGAGGTTCACTTCTCTCAAGAGATAGTTAAGCAATTCTTAGAGATCTGGGTATGCCATATGCATATGTGGTTGGCGTGGGTTTTATATGGGGGTGGTTACAGCAGAAAAGTTCAGGAACCATAATAAATGCTTTTAATTACTTTTAGCAGTTCAGCTCCCATTCTTCCATTTACTAAACAGCATCCCAGTTTCCTTCTGATGAGTTAACCCTCTTCCACTGTGTGCTATTAAAATGGGATTGTAAACTCTGACATCTGCCATCTTACAAGATATCTAAGGTTTCTACATCTTTCCATTCAATAGCTCAGTAACCAAGACTAAGCAACCTAAGTTTAGCCAATGGGATTCTGTCACCTACAACTTTGGATCTTGAACTGGGTACTGCAAAGATGGAAGAAATAGATGAAATTAGTTCCTTCTCACTGGGTCATCCCAGATTCTCACTCAGTTCCTGTTACCGAGATGATAGTGTTGATTTTCTGTTTTCTAAACCCAGCTCTTTAGGCTTCCCCTCAAGCCTGTGAGCACCCTATTCTGTGCCCTTCCTGTTAATGACCTCTTTTTTAGTTTTGCCAGAGATAATGTCTGTTGTTTACCAACAAAAACCCCTAACTTGTACTTTGTACTGTTTTCCAACATCATCTTATTAATAGGAGTCACATATAAATGAAGCAAAAGGAGATGAAGCCTCACATTAATTCATATTCAAAACTGTATTTTCTAAAAAGCACATCGCTTACCATTTGATATTGGAAAATTTAAAACTTGATGATCAAAAGTAACATGAAGTTATTTTCTATCTAACACATAGTGTGGCACATAATAGGGGCACATAATAGTCTTGTTGGGTTCATAAATGCTGCTAATGTTTTAAAAAATGGGAACATATATGGTATTAATCAATTGTACTGAGGTTACTGATACCAAGAGTAACATCTCTGTTTCCAAAAGAGCTCAGAGAAATTGGATATAGGCCAATGACTGCTTGAGGGAAATAGAAGTTACTAGATATTTGGGGAATTTGTGATCTGCTTTTGAAAATTCTGAATTTGATATCATCAACCAATGGCAATAATAAAAAGCACTGGTTAAATTTCTGCTGATATTCAGTATAGTCATAGTGGAATATCTAAAAACAAATTCTTTTTTTTTTCTTTTTCTTTTTCAAAGGACAAATTCTATAGAGAACAGTGTTTTACCAATGTGAAAAATTTTGGATATTATTTAGAACATTTATTTAATTTTAGACTTGATGAATTTAAACACCATCATCTCATAACATTTTCATGACTTTATTTCAATTAATAATAGATAAAGAAGTTTGAGGCAATAAGAGAGATTTACTGAGAATTACAAACTATTTTAAAAAGTATTTGGATCATTTAAAGGAATTAAGAGCACTAATAAGAGAACGAGTTCTGTTACAGATAAAAATAATTCCTAATATCACAAATTTGTTGACATTTGGTTATATTTAAGAGGAAAAAAGATACTCTTTTTGTAATCTATTTTTTTTGTCATCTAAACAACTAAAAGCTGTTTAGTTAAACAACTTAAAATAAATACACAGCATAATGGGTCAGTCTTATATTTTATTCAAAGTCCAGTGACTCTGAAATGCAGTTAAAATTGTTTTCTAACTATGTCAAATATAAACCATGTGCTATAATTTATTTTTCTTTCCAAGCAATCTCTGGAATGAGTGTTCTGCATCTCCCCACATGCATATAGTAATTAATTGTCTGGTGGGCAATGGCTAGCGCCACAGCTCACTGGGCAGTATAATGGTAATATCATGTAGCTTTGTCACTTTACATAAATGCCACATCCTTCCTCAGTGGACAGGCAAACAGCAGCTCAGTTAATGAAAAGCATACCTCTAGATTTCCTTTAGGTCAGTGAGGAAGCAGAACAATTGAACTGTGGTTCCAAAACACATTCAGCCACAGGCCTAATACATAAAATAAATATGTGATCTAATAAATATTATTACATGACTGATTTTGACTTTAAAACTGAGTCCAGCTTGTACAGGACAGCACACTATACGTAGTGGCTGCTCAAAAAAGATTCAACAAAAATGACAATACTCTAGACTCAAATAACATAAAAATAATTATTTATGCTAATTAATTCAATAAATCTGAGTAACTTCTGTGGATATACTGTATTATGTAATGGTTTGAGTAATGCTTATTTGTACTTCCTAGGAAATTACAATAACTATGAAGTGGCATTGTATTGCCAGTGGAAATTTTTACACTGTGAGCACTAAGCCCTATGTGAGAATCATTTTTGTCGGCAGCAAAGACAAGAAAAGCTTTAGAGGTACTACATAATAGGGACATATGTTTTGAGCATTCAATTATCTCAGAGTGTCATAAAACCAAGTAATGGGAGGAGGAAATAATCTCACTTTAGTCCAGCAGAATCATGCTAGATCAATCCCCAGTGACCCTGAACAAAGGGTTGAGAAGTAACCAGTTTGTGAACTATGATGTAATAAGGTCATTTGACAGCCATCCAAGAGGGAGGGAATGTAGACAAGTGGGAAAGGAATGAGATTGTCCAAAGGCAACATGGAGTTTGGATAAATGTCTTCATTTCACCTTCAGCAAAGGTAAAAATAAGATCAGTAGCACCCATCTGTGGAAATATTTTTAGAAAATAACAATAGCAAAGGGAAGAGTTCTGCTTGAAAACTATTTATTATGAGAAGCATTGTAAAACTTATAAAATTGCTTGATGTCTCTAATAGGCTTTAAGAAGAACTATCTTCTAGAAAATAAACCAGATGCATAATAAAATAAGACTCTGGAATTAAAGGATAAAAAAATGATGCTCAAAGAAATTATTTCTAAAAGAAGAAAGGATTGAGCCAACTAATATGAAACTATAAAGTAAATAAAATACAAAGTTTTACAAGTTACGATGGAGACAGAAAAGAATAGATTTGGCATCACGGAAAATTGAATGATTGGCAGGAAAGATAATAATAATTTTAGGATACTTGGAACGGATAACCAAATGAAAAGAATGCATGACCACATAATATATGTGGAGGAGAGAAACTATGGACAATTAAATTCATTTAATGTCTTCATTTGGTTGAATATTATGCAACTATCAAAATAATCTTAAAACATAAACATCATAAACTGTGTATATATAGTACTTGGGCATAAAATATATGTTCACACATATACAGTTCAAATGAAAAAAATAACAAACCACTATGTTTATATATGTTTATGATAATTATCTTTGTGTGATAAAGACTGATTTCAGTCCCTCATTTAAAATTCCTGTGTTTTGTAAAGATTCTATAAATGTGTGATATTTTTATAATTAGAAAAAACTAGTTTTTAAAAGTATATTGGAGATACAGGGACAAGCCATTAGAATCTCCTAACAATAGAAATTATTGAAAGGGACTGCTTCTAGTGGGACTTAGAGCAGGGAAGATGGGGGCACATGATTTATACTTTGTAAAAGCCTTCTTAAAAGCTGTACGTTTGACATTTTAATAAAACATTTTAAAAAGTGTATGCAGGCAGAGAATATGGGCATTTGGATAAGAGTTTGGTAGTATCACTCCTGAGAATAATAAACTAAAAATAAAGATAAATTCCTTGTAATTCTTTAGTTAAGAAATCCACTAATTCTCCCAATGTAGTCATGCTTTTTCCCTTGTTTACTATCACATTAAAATAGAATTTTGTATTAATCATGTTAAATGCTCTTATGTGTTTTGCCATGCAGACTGGATGCTAGAAACTATTTCTAAGATAAAGATTCCTGTGCCTAAGATGAACACCTTTTCATTTTTGAGCCCAGGTCTTCTCACCTGGCTATTTTTCTCTCTCACCTCCCTGTTCAAACATTATTTCACTATCTTTATACCAAGAACCCCATATTCTGGCAATCCAGCATTAATTTATACTCATATTTACCACACTCTCTGTTATGCACGATCTTTGGCTAGGACACCAATCCACCACTATCCCAACTCCAAACACTTTGCGATGAGATCTTACTGAGCCCAATAGTCATGGTCTTTGTCTGCCATGGTTCTATCAAGTGCTTTTGAAGCCTGCTTAGAGCAGGAAATATCCTTAAATTTCTCTAATGATCTGAGTTTGCACTTAGTAAATTATTCAAAGGATGGTGGCTAATTGATGCCCCGGAAGGGGAGTCAAAATTACTGATGGAATCACACAATATCATCATGTACATATATAAATTTCGTAACTTCCTGGTTACTAATTATAATTCACTTAAAAACAGTGTTTGCCATTTATTGCTGATTACAATATGCAAAATAGCAGTTATGCATATTATTAACATGTCAGATTTTTAAAATAAATTATATTTGGTTACAGTTGTATGCTCTGGTCTTCTGCATTGTCTTGTGTTTTTTTCATTTTACATGATTATTCATGTAGTAGAGTCTGTTCTGATTTTCATGATTGTGGCTAGTGGTCATTTGATTTCAGCACTTTTAAAAATGTCTAACCAGGAAAACAAAAAAGAAAGAAAGAAACAAGGCTAGTGACTGTGTTTGTTTCCTTTGACTATTTTGTCTGGTGAATACAAACAATTTCAGTCAAAGCTCTTCTCCATTTCACATGGTTCACCTACAAAATGTATAGTGTCATTGCAGGATGTTAGATTTCAGAAGTAGGCAAGGAGCCAGATCACAGAAAAGCCCATGAGACATAGTAGCCATTTGGAGAGTGGTAAATGACCATGAGATCTGTAAGACTGAAGGTCTAGAGTTTAGTCAGTGCATTAGTTTCCCAGGGCTATGATAACAAAGTATCACAAACTTGGTCCCTTAAAACAACAGAAATGTATTCTCTTAACAGTTCTGGATGCTAGAAGTCTGGAATCAAGGTGTCAGCAGAGCTACGCTCTTTCTGAAAGGTCTAGAGGAGCTGGCCATCAATCCTGTGCATTCATTCCTTGGCTAGCAGTTGTATTATTCCAATCTCTACTTCTATCTTCGTATGACATTATCCCTATGCAGCTGTGTATACCTTCTCTTCTTATGAGGACACCAATCTATTGGGTTAAGAGCACCTTAATCCAATATGATTTAGTCTTCAATGAAGTACATCTGTAAATACCCTATTTCCAAATAAGGTCACATTCGCTGGTACTGGGAGTTAGGACTTCCACATATCATTTTGGGGACACACTTCAAGTCACAACACTTAAATCATTGCCTTAATCAAAGTATAAGAATCTGAGCCAACTATGGAAGTAATTGAGGATATTGGCAGAGAAGAATTTGAGAGATATTTAAATGACATAATTACCAGGAATTAGTAACACACTGGATGAAGGGATGAGATCCATTTTCCATCAGATTTTTAAGAAGACAATGGTGTGATTACAATGGCATGATTAGCTAAGAATGGCAGTATAGGAGGAGAGAATGATTTGAAATTGAAAAAGAGGTAATGAGCAAAGATGTACTCATAACAAGTTGAATTGCAAAACTCTCTCTGCTCAGGGAATCAATTCATGACCATGCATTGAGAAGAATCAACCCAGGACTGTCAGATCCTCCTCCTTGGCTACTGGCACTTAGCTGGACTGACCAGCTGCAGGTGCAGGGCTTATGGCTTCTGCTGTCACTCCCAGACTGAAATAAAATGCCAAACCACAAGGCAGGGTATCTGTCATTGCTAAGAGGCAGAAAGGATCTTCTGCCATTCAGAATGATAAAGGAATGAAAATCCCATGAGAGGAATTTTGACCACAAGAAAGAGGAAAAAGTTGAGAAATCAGAGTGATAAGTTCCTTCTTCTTTTCTTTTCCAGGGCTGCCCTAAGTCAGCATTTCTCCTCCGAGCCTGTTGACAGAAATTCCTACATGTTGCATGGATACACACAATAAGGAATCCCCTGTGTTTTTCATGGTTATTCATGAACCAGTGGCAAACATAGTGATGCATCATTTTGTATCACTTTACATTTTTTCCTCTCTCATTTCCTTTAATCCTCATTCTGGCTGCTCTGGGCTTGCATTTCTCAAATGAAGTATCAGTTTTTTAAATCCTTGCCTTAGGAACCACTTTCTAGGGAACCTAGTCTAAAATAGATGTATTTTAAACATTGTCTAAACCAATAATTGCCAAACTTACTTTTGGGTTGGTGGAGCTTTGGGATCCTATCCAACTTTAAGCTCAGCTAATTTATTTATATCTGTTTCATTGATGTATCTTGAAGATTATGCAAAAAAAAGTTAATAAAAATAATATTTTTATACACTTTTTGATATTTTTATACAGCTACTTTTTAAGTAGCTATTATGTCCAGTAATATAGTGGGCAGTAAATTGTCAATCAGTAAGAGTGAGAAAATCCCTGCTTACAGAGTTTATATTCTGGTGGGAATTTTTATACAGCTATTTTTTAAGTAGCTATTATGTCCAGTAATATAGTGGGCAGTAAATTATCAATCAGTAAGAGTGAGAAAATCCCTGCTTACAGAGTTTATATTCTGGTGGGAGAGGCAGACAGTAAAATTGTAAACAAAATAAAAATTAAGAAAATTTCAGAGTGTAATATGTGCCAAAAAAATAAAATAAGGTACTGTTAAAGGTATTGCCGTGGTATTTAGATTGTACAGGAAGGGAAGGCCAGACTGAGAAAGAGATATTTAGAACTGAGACTAGGATGAGAAGAAACTGCCAGTCACCAGAACAGTCTAGAGAGATTGATAAACACGTGCAAAAGCTCTAAGGCAGCAACAAACTTGATTTTTTGGAGGAACAGAAAGATAGCCAGTAGCTGGAACTTAATGAATGAGTGGGGAGTGATATGAGATGAAGTAACAATTTAAGGCCATGTTCAAGATATGTGGACAATACTGGTTTTAAGATTTTGTTAGAAATACAAGGGGAGGAAGGCTTTTGAAGATTTATGTTGGGAAGTGACACAATCTGACTCCCTTTTTAAAACACATCATTCTGACTCACTTATGGAAAACAGCTTCCACAGGGGCAAGAGTGCAAGAAGGAAGATCAGTTAAAAGACCAGTTAATAGTCCAGGTGGGAAATGCTGATCGCTTAGGCTAAAAGTATGGCAGGAGGAATTGAGACAACGAGAAAGGGAATATACATTGCAGTGGAGCTGAAAAATTCTTTCTTGTGGCTTAGATGTTTGGGTAAGGAAAAGGATGACTTGAGCAGCTCAAAGGTTGGTAGATCCCAAATACTAGCATGTAAAAGATGTGAAAATAATCAAGACGTCTTTTTGTCTCTCTTTCTTATTTTCTCTATTTTAAAAATCGTTATCTCTTTGTCTTCTATTACTGTATAAATATTTACCACTATTTAGCAGCTCAAAAGAACACCTATTTATCACCTCAGAGTCCATGGGTCAACAGTCTTGGGCACAGCTTAGTTTTCAAGTGGGTTTCTCCGTGAGGCTGCAATAAAGATATCAGCTAGACTGCATTCTCAACTGGAGGCTCGTTTGGGGAAGAACCCACTTCCAAGCTCACTCAGGTTGTTGACAGGATCCATTTCCCCTGGTGGAAGTTAAAACTCCAGCCTCTGGGCTTCTGATGGGAGCCAACTTAGCTCCTAAAAGTCTCCTAGTGACTGCTTATAGGTGTTAGAATCCTCTGCAGTTCTTAGCTTTGTAGGATTTCCAAACATGGCTGCACCTAGAGCAAAAAAATTTTTTTTTAAGATTTACTTATTTATTTGAGAGTGAGAGACAGAGAGTGAACAGGGGCAGGGGCAGAGGAAGAGGGAGACAGGCAGACTCCCTGCTGAGCACAGCCTGACTCTCAGGGCTCAATCCCAGGCTCGTGGCCTGTGCTGAAATGAAGAGTTGGACACTTAACCAACCAAGCCACCCAGGCACCCCTCTAGAGCAACCCTTTTAAGAATGAAGCAACACATGCAATTGCCTTTACCGTATTCTTTTAGCTGGAGGCAAGTCATAGTCCTGCCCACACTCAAGGAGAAGAGATATCAAAACACTTGAAAACCAAGAGGTGGGATTACACAGGGTTCCTTAGAGTCTGCCCACTACATTGCCAATTAAATCCTTAAATCTGGGGTGCCTGGGTGGCACAGCGGTTAAGCATCTGCCTTCGGCTCAGGGCGTGATCCCGGCGTTGTGGGATCGAGCCCCACATCAGGCTCTTCTGCTGTGAGCCTGCTTCTTCCTCTCCCACTCCCCCTGCTTGTGTTCCCTCTCTCGCTGGCTGTCTCTATCTCTATCAAATAAATAAATAAAATCTTTAAAAAAAAATCCTTAAATCTGAACTGTCAAATTGAATAAGTAAGTTTTGAAAACAGTAGAAAATTCAACTCTGGAAATATGAAAATAATCTAAATAAACCTCTTGATTTTGTCTAGAAATACTTGAGGCATCAATACTACTTTTCATAAATTCTAACCACTAGTTACTACCAACACTTGGTCTCAAATAAACTTTAAGAAAATGCCTTTCAAAACCACAAGCACATTGATGTACTGAAAGTTGACATGCAGCATGGAACACTTTCACCCTGAGATTATGTTTTTTGTGGCATAAAATAAGCAGCAAGATTGGAACAAATAACTAATAACACTTCAAAGTGTTACCCAGGTAACCAGAATGCTAGAGGTCAATCAGTATTGTCAGTTCATTTCCCACATGTTAAATTCTGTAAATGTTACTTTCGTTTTGCTCATCCCATGGAGATGGCCAGGAGGAACCCAAGCCAACTGTTTCCATAGCAGAGACTGAAGATGGCCCAGAGAGACATGGCCTGTATTGCAGGGGAATTGATGGGAGCGTTCGCCCATCTGGTATACAGATACCTTCATGAAAAGAATTCTAAGAACTCAGAATTCACTCCGCAGAACCACATGTGGGTGAGGGACTGGGAGAGCAGGACAGAGAGACATCTACTCTCTGATGCCATCTTGACTGGAATTGTTACCTTCTCGCATCTAGAAGAACTGATTACATGAGTTCTAAAATAGTTGAAAGGTGTTTAAAGAGTAAAGCACTTGAAAATTTTTAAAAATTAAGTAAACTTGGCAAAGGTTTTGAAAATTAGAAATAACATAAAATAGTGGGAAAGACCATTAGTTTTATTTGTCAGTGATGTGCAAAAATCATTGGGATGGGTGGGGGAGGAGAGGGAAATAAAGCAATTCAACCTGGATTCTGGGAACTCAGCTAGCTGGTTTAATGCAGGTAGCCAAGCATGAGTTGATATGGGTTTGGGCAAGTTTGATAGAGGCAAAATTGCAAAGAAAATATAAATACCACTGATACTTCACAGAACAATTGGCAAGACTTATGACAAAGTATAAGAGATAGATGAGCAATTAAGCAAAACGTAAGTATAAGAATTTGATTCTGTTGGGGGCGCCTGGGTGGCACAGCAGTTAAGCGTCTGCCTTTGGCTCAGGTGTGATCCCGGCGTTCTGGGATCGAGCCCCACATCAGGCTCTTCTGCTGTGAGCCTGCTTCTTCCTCTCCCAACTCCCCCTGCTTGTGTTCCCTCTCCTCGCTGGCTGTCTCTATCTCTGTCGAATAAATAAATAAAATCTTAAAAAAAAAAAAAGAATTTGATTCTGTTGGTTCAGTTAATGAGGCTGTCATTAACAGGAGAAAAACTCATATATGTTTAATATATATTATGTATTGCTTATATTTTATATAATACATTATCTGCCATGTTTTGGCTACTCTTACACAATAAGAAAACATGGGAAGGATGTTTACAAAGAGTGACTGTAGCATATAAAAGGCTGTATTTGTTCTTCTAGAGACAGTAGAAAGTATATTTGGTTAAGAACTGGTTGAAGCTAGTATAGCACTGAGCAACTGAACCCATACATATTTTATGTGTGGTCTTTGTGTTGCTAAAATAAAGTTACCATAAGAACTGAAATTCCTGCCAGAATTCTTAAGTCTTTGAGACTGTGGAAAAAAGAGAACCAAATCATCTCAACTAATATTATTCCAATATTTTGATGCAACCATTAAAAATGATATTTATTCTGAAGCAATTGAGTTGTGGATGACGACTTTTTATTTCTGCATAATAAAAATTAAAGCAATTAAAATTCATTAAATTTGATATTAGACAACATTTTAGTCAGTTTTTACAATCATTCTAGTTTACAGTTTTTATACTAATTATTCTTTTTTTAAAAAAATATTTTGTTTATTTATTTGAGAGAGAGAGAGCATGAGCAGGGTGGAAAGGCAGACTCCCCACTGAGCAGAGCCTGATGCGGGACTCAGTCCTAGAACCCCAGGATCATGACCCAACCCAAAGGCAGACGCTTAACCAACTGAGCCACCCAGGTGCCCTATACTAATTATTCTATATATTTGGGCACACTGCAGTCTGAGTTGCAAAGAGGTAAAAGAACCCATGTCATAAAGGTCATGGGCAACTTAATCCTGAAGACATACAAAACTTCAGACATGTTGATTAGTAGTGGCAAATGTTGATATGACAAGGAACTTCAGTAGGTTAGAAACATCTGGCAACATTATGGTATCTTTAATTTACTCTAATGTAATTCAGAGAGACAACTGTGCATCTTAGTTTGTCCTATGCTAGGTGAATTCAACTCCTTAATCAGGAATTTACACTGCAAGGATGGTCAGTTAGCTTTATCTCAAAAAGGAACAAATCTTGAGAAACCCTATGAATTAGGTATTTTCTATTATCTACTTTTAACAATGAATTACTTTTAACAGATGAATCACCTGAGGGACCAAGAGATTAAGTTATATAAATTTGCAGAGATAGAGGGTTGCGGCTGGCATTTGAACATGCATAATTTGGCTCCAGATCTTCTGCTTTTAATCGCTGGAGAATATGATTTCTCCAATCTTGATCTAGTGTCAAGATTGTGCAATACATATTTAGTATGAATAGAATTGCATATATGTATTATTGTTATGATTTGGATGGAGTGGAAAATATCTTCCATTTAGACCCTAATTCAAATCCTCGCACCAACTCTCAGGAGTTGTCAGACTTGGGCAAGTTGCTAATGTCTCTGCTATTTTTCTAAATCTGCAATATATGAATAAAACCACAATTTTCAGAGAGCTGATGCAACGTTTAAATGTGATAAAACATATGAAGTGTTTGGTATATGTTTGCATTAAGCGTATTGGCAATTAAGAATTACTCTTTAACCATCTGGAAAGATTCATGTGTCCAAACACTGATATTGCCCTCTAATTACCTAATGCATTTTACAGAAGTCCACTTACAGTGTAAGCCCTGACAGTTGGCTTTTCTTTTTGTAATGCAAGTGCCTGACTTAAGCTTTGATTGCTGAGCCATCCACTTCAGAGAGGGCTATCCCCAATAAACAGGTCACCAGTCACAGGACTAGATAAAGAGCCAGGCTCTACACTGGGCTTGTGCATGGGTGCTCCCTCCCTATTCCCCACCAGGCTCCTTTGCTTTATAGATCTTAGTAGATTGTGAAAACTGACCATTTGAGCCACTTTTTCCCCCTCTCTTCCCACCTTAAATTCCTGCTCTCTCATTTTAAATTTACTAAAAAAGAGTGAACCCATGAAACCCTAGGCTCCTACTCTGGACCCCAATAAAAGCAGAACCCCAGGCCCACCTCTCTCTTTCTCTACCTGAGACCTCACTGGGTAGCCAGATATGCCATGTAATTTCTGGGAACTGTAAATAATAAACTTTTTAAAAGTTTCCTGGTAGTTATTGGTGAGGGTGTCCTGCAATCATAGTAAGAACTACAAGGGCGGGTCCAGCTACAACACCCATTATTGGCAACCTGAGACTGACACACATCATTCAGTCTTGCTGATCTCCCAGGACCAGTCCTCCCCCTATCAAAAACTCACCTGCACTATGCACTCTGTTTTCTATTAACATGATGTATTTCTGGTGAGAAATGTGACCAAAAAATATTCATTTCATTGTTGAGAATGAATAATTACAAAATATAAAATATGTCACATACACAGCCAACTAATTTACACATGACAAAGTTTATTCTTCCTAATCACCTCTTCTATTCCCAAATACTTCATGGAAATATGTTTTTAAAACAAAACCATAAACTTCTAGTCTTTGAAGATAGCCTAAGTTCATTTTTTTTTAAAGATTTTGTTTATTTATTTGACAGAGACAGCCAACGAGAGAGGAAACACGAGCAGGGGGAGTGGGAGAGGAAGAAGCAGGCTTCCAGCAGAGGGGCCTGATGTGGGGCTTGATCCCAGAATGCTGGGATCACGCCCTGAGCCGAAGGCAGATGCTTAACAACTGAGCCACCCAGGCGCCCCAGCCTAAGTTCATTTTTAAATGTATTTACTATTTGAAATTTATGGACATCTATTAATTCAATTAGCCACCAAGTAAATATTTATAAAGGACTTTCTAAAATGCCAGCTACTCTGCCCAGTAAACATGGACTTACTGCACTCAGGATACAGTAGCAAAGAGGCTCCTTGGCCCATGCCCTCGTGCAAAATATATTCTATTGGAAAGATACACATTAAATGAATTAATAAACAATGATTTTATTAAATTTGTGATGTTATACCAAAGAAAACTATGAGATAGAATGGAAACGTGTCATGGAGGAGAATAATTTGTGAGGTTGGGAAAGGCTTTCCTGAGGATTTTGCATTTGAACCAGACTTAAAGTATGAATAAGAGTTGACAAGATGAAGAGTGAGGGAAGACCTTTTCTACAACGTTTCGGAAGTATATGTGGCTGATATCAAATGGTGTAATTGTAGGGAAAGATCTTTATCACCCGCTGATAACTTGGAAAAATTTTAAACTATGTGTCAGAAATTTTGGAAAATTTTTACCAAATAGAATATGAGCTTGTGATTTTCTATGTGTGAAATGAAAGCTTTTCTGGTAAAAAGTGGGAGGGAAAAGGATAACACCTGGAGTTGAGGTAAAGGCTCAATTCAGGGCAAATGCATGGCAATGGAAATTTTGATCTACTCAATTGTTGCCTGGCTTCCATGGTTGACTTTTGACTTCCACTTGTTAGGGAAAGCATCTTAAGCATACAGTAATAGCCTTGGCACATTAGCTCTTTAAAAAGTCGGCTGAAGAAGAGGTAACTATCCTACCTAACTTCAGGCTGCCACAGCACGCAAGGAGAATTAATTTTTAGAAATATAAGTAAAACTTTCCAAAAGATCGCTTCTGCTTATTGTCCTTTTCTATTCTCTAAATACTTCTGAGTATCTAATTTGACAAAACTAACGTAAATTTAACATGTTTTCTTGTCCCTTTATCTGGGCTTGAAAAAAATTGAACAAGTACCTTTGTGATCTCTGATAAGACATGACTCAACTTCTAATCCTGGTCAGACACACATCTGCTCTAAAGATGAGCAAACAGAGAAGATCAATAAATATATCAAAAGATGTTGGGCTTATGGTTGATTCTTCTTTTTCCTTTCCTGTGTTTTTTTCCCTGCTTTGTTTTTAAATCTATAGTTAACATGTATTACTATTTCAAAAGAGCAGAAATGTTACATTCATTAAAACTTCCCTTTAAACTTATATTTAATTATTTTAATGTTTAAAAATTATCAAAACTCAGTAACAATTACAGATTTTTTTTCTTTTTCTTTTTTTTTTTAAGATTTTATGTATTTATTTGTCAGAGAGAGAGAGAGACAGAGCACAAGCAAGGGGAGCAGCAGGCAGAGGGAGAAGCAGGCTCCCCACCGAGCAAAGAGCCTGAGGCGGCACTTGATCCCAGGACCCTGGGATCATGGCCTGAGCCGAAGGCAGGTGCTTAACTGACTGAGCCACCCAGTCATCCCTACAAATTTTTTTCTCTCTAAAAATTATTACCGAGGGTCTACCAGGTTCTGGTATATACCGGTATATACCAGTCACTCGCAGGAGAGGGTAATTTGAGAAGGTATAGGATGATATTTAGGATTAAGTTTGCATATTGAATAACAAAAAGAACAAAATACGAATAACTTAGAACACACAGATGTTCCTTTCTTTACTTAATAATAGGCAAGACAAATTTTATTTTTCCATCATATAAAATGAATTTATAATTAAATAATCCAGGGTTTGTAGGGCATCTCCACAAAATTGTCATCGACTCCAGTGGTTTACTGGTCTACAGCAATGCATCCTCATGATCCAAAATAGTGGCTAGAGCACCAGCCATTGTGGCAAAGCTTCAAGCAAGAGGATGGGGGCAGAGAATGAAGAGAATCATTCTCTTCCTCTAAGAATAATTCCTGATGGTGTCACATGACACTCCCACATACAATTCACTGGCCATCCCTAACAATGAGAAAGGCTGGAAACTTTAGTTTAAAATACACACAGTTAAAAATCAGGTTTTGGGGCACCCGGGTGGCTCAGTCAGTTACACATCTGCTTTCAGCTCAGGTCATGATCCTGGGGTCCTGGGATGGAACCCCTTGTCAGGACACCTTCTCAGCAGGGAGTCTGCTTCTCCCTTCCCCTGCTCTTATGCATGCGTGCTCTCTTTCTCCCTCTCAAATAAATAAATAAAACCTTAAACAAAAAATCAGGTTTCTTCTTACCAAGACAGAAAGGGATACTGAGAAGAAAAGTAGCAGCTTGACACAAACCAACAAACATATCGCTCTCTCTCCTGTATAAAAGTCCAGAAGCTAATAGGAATTTTCACATATTTTTCTATGTTAAGATAATACAATTGGAAAAATTAACATTTGCTGAGTCCCCGCTACACATCAGACACTTGTATCTCAGTTAAAATTTGTATTATCTTGTGAGATACAGTTTTCTCTTTTTATATAAATCCAAACGGGTGAATGTGTACTTGAAGGCTATTTTTGCCTCTTTCAAAGTCTGAAAATTTAATCATTGTGGTATACTACTACCTAAAGACATTTACTGTTGCTACTGTTCTAGAATAGCTGAGAACTGCCAATGGATGAGAGCAGAATAATGTTGATGTTTTCTCCTGTGCTTATCAGAAGAATATGGATTTATCAGAGCTAAGAAGTCTCCTCATTTCCAGCTTCTTTTTTGGGGTAATCCAATTGAAGAGGGGACTCAGAAGCAAGCAGGACCTATGAGGAGTGAGGATTAGTAAATTATTGAGGACAACTTGTGAATTTTTATTATATCAATCAATATACTGGTAGAGAGGACTGCCTGGCAGAATAGTTTCTCTTAATTTGAGCTGAATAATCTGGTTAAACTTTCACTTAGTTAAAATGATGCAGAAAGGCAAAGCACACACAACTCGTTACTTGGGAGAACAGGTCTTTTTAAACTTCACCCTCCTATTCACACAATGAGTAAATTACAATGCTTATTTTTTGTCTTATGGTATGGAATTCAATTTTGGGTTAATGCCTACTCATATGTTAGAAAAAAATCAAAATAAAAATGAAAGCTTTATTCCTCTTGGATCAGGTAGCAGTCAGCCTGTACTTTATCTAGAGAGGCTTTATGTTCTGCCCGTCTCCTTAAGAGGCGGCTCTCTTAAATTCTGAGCAGGGAGCTGGACAGGGACTCGGGGCTCGATTCCAGGACCCCAAGACCATGACCTAAGTGGAAGGCAGACGCTTAACCAACTGAGCCTTCCAGGCACCCGTTTTCTCTTTTCTAATAGTGGGATTCACTAACTTCCAATTAATATCACATTTACATGTGGTTAAGTACAGATCTGTAGTGCTGAGTCATCTGATAACGACTGTCTGGTCTAACTAAAGATTTATGAATCTTGATCTATTATCATAGTGATTGAATTGAAACTCAAATACAGTGACTGAATTGGAATATACTGACTCTATCACCAGTGGTTTATTTTGTTCAAGCAGATGTAAGTCAATTTTTCAAAATGCATCAGACTTCTCCCTCCGGATCCCTTAATACGTATCACCAAAGACATTTAGTAAGAAACCTGTTTTACCATGAGCAGGACATTGAGAGAATCCCACGTAGCCAGTATAAATGCAATGTATTTGGGGGAGATAAGCAGGCACTTGGCCTCATGCATGATAATGTGTTTAATGGGTTCAGAGACCACACAGGCTATAAAAGCTACTTAGAAATTCACTCCCCCCCCCTTAGACAATTCACTCGTTCTGCGAGCATTCTCAGAGATTACCTCTGATAATTGCTTCAAATGACCAAAAGTTGCAGTCAGAACTGTTCTTAGAGTCTTTCTAGTTCCCTGTACTTACAAACACGCTTAAGGGCACTTAATGAATAACCTTTTACTGATGTATCACCCTTTCATTACCACCTGGGCTTAGAAGCAAAAGACATAAAGGTGAGAATTATTTCCTTACTGGTTTAGCCCAACCTTTCAATAGCAGTGGCACTTTGTAGATGGCATCTATCAGTGGGAGGAAAATTATACCTTAGGTCATTTTAGGCAGAGCGGACCATAAAAATGAAACACTATAAAATCTTTGGGTTTATAATAGTACCATGTCATAAATTCTCCCTGTGGAGAGACAGCACTCGTGCCTGCTTTACATTTATAGTGTACGTAGTGGAACAATGCGCTAAAAATATTCTAATTCAGGAATTATTTTTTCTGTATTATTAAAGAAGTCACTTAAATGTTCGTGCACATGGATTTGAGATCTCACTGTGGGAGTCTTATAGAGAAAACACACTACACACACACACACACACACACTTACACATACTCCAATAATACGTAGCCTATTTAAACATAAAAAAAAACAACAACAACTTTCCCAGTTCAGAGAATCCAAATCATCTCTGCCTTGAGTGAGGAAATAAGAAAACTATTATGCTGATTTCACAATAGAGATTTCTTTCCTGTCCTTCTTTTCTTTCTTGGTAATTCCACAAGAACAGGTAGGAGGGTGAGGTCTCTTAAAGCACTGGGAAAGGGCTGTTTCACAACCTCCTGAGTATAGAACGTAAGTGATACACACACGGAAGCAGGAGCCAAGGTCAGGGACCCTAAAAGGTAAACTTCTGGTAATTCACATCAACTTTACAAGGGAAATTTGACTCCCGGAATGTGCAATTAGGGCTCAGAAATAATTTCTCAAAATATAGACAGCTAGCTGCTATATACATTGTGTATAGTACCCTGTGCAACAGTCAGGAAATTTGAAAAATATCCCTCAAAATACCCAATTTACACTCCTTTAGAGATGTTAAACTACGGAGGTTAATTAAATGTTACTGACAAATATTTCCTATCTCAGGAATCTAAGTGGCAGAGTAAGGGAAACAGAAAGTTAGAGTCAAAGTTAATATTTGCATACACATCCATCAGCCTGTATGAGACTTGTACTGCTTACGTCCCTGGAAACACCTAGTAATCCTGTAAGACTTCAAAAAGACCTCATATGAAGCTTGCTCCTGTTTCTCCATACAGATTAGATTCTCTTTTCTGTTTGTTCTCAAACCACATTGTGTAATTATTTGTTTACATGGCTTTCTCTTCCACGAGCAGCTCAAAGTAGAGCATGAGCTCAAAATTCTTTTTTTTTTTTTTCTATGCCTGGTACTTTACATGGTCCTTCAATAATATCTGTAGTTTGAATGAATACATTAAATCCCATCAATTTAAACACGGGAATTCAGTCTATAAGAAGCAAATATATTCAAACCTAAGACTTATGGTCAGTTTCATAACCATATTTGAATGAATGCTTAAAATAGGAGAGAAGTAGACAAACAAGTGTGCTGCCATGCTTTTCCTCTTCTCTGGTGATCTCTTGTCTCTCTTCTACATCCTTCTCCAAAATCAGTAAAAGAGGACTCTCTTATTTTGAGAAAACAATGATTTTCATCAGTAGTATACCTTTCAAGTACTCTTGCCATTTTCAAAGTACTAGTGTATTGCACACACCTCTGTTATCTGAATGGATCATCTGAGAGAACCTGGTGAAGTGGGGCTGCCCCTAGAGTATCTGGAATCCTGGGGAAAATATCTCTTGCAGTTTTATATCCGTACAAACATTTTGATTAAAAATGTATTAAAAAATTCACGGGCCCATGTGAGGCTGTGATTTACCAGTGAAGATTTAGAATAATGGGTCAGGGAGAGACACTAGGTATCTGCTTACTGTTCCATCAGTGCACATGAAGATTCTTCGGAGGGTCCGGGTGCAGGCTCTCTGTGCACAGATCCAGGAGCCATTGCTTCCTTTTAAATGTGTCATAGCTAGCTAATTTCATATCTCCCACCATGAGGAAAGGTAGCAACACTGTTATTACTCACCCTGACATACTCTTCAGAACCTGTTTGTATTGAAACAATATAGATCTTCTTGCTACCACAGTTCCCTAATACCATTTATTTAGTGCTGGTTACATCATTACTCATAACGCTGCACCATCCATCATGCTGCCCATGGAACTGGTTTCCAATGACTCTCTCAGGGAATGTTACTGTGCTGTTTTGAAGAGGACCAAAAATGCAGTTCTCACGCAGAGTGTGCAGGAAATTGTGAGTGATATAGTCATTATCTGATCAAGTTAAATTCAGCGGAATTTTATTGCATAAGAGTAGAATAACATGTCTTTCAACCATAAAATCTTGAGGATGCGATCATGTCATTCTGAAAATGTGACCATTTTTTCATATGCCGCCACCAGCAGAGAGTATAGGAAAGAAGTCTGTGGATAGAGTGAGGAGAGTGGTCCTATTCACACAAGGAATGCCCTTCCCTTATCTGGCACAGTTTAAGAATGACTCAGGAGAGCACAAAGTCACCATATAAACTGGAGGCAAGAGAGGATATTGATCAAAAGGCTCCATAGGCATTAAGGAACAATGTTCTGGAAAGTCATTGGAAAGAAATAGAAGTGACAATCCCTAGAAGACTGACCAAAACATGGTACAAAGTCTGATGAGGGACAAGTGCCAATGTTGGTCTGGGGGTAGGGAGGGCACAGGTAAAGGGTGCCTATGACCACTTCTCCCACCCTTGGATACTATAGACCTAAGGTGGCATTATTCTTGGAGCACATGGGCAAATCCAATTCACGGATCCATATGACCAAAGTTCTATGGTGGCAGTTCAGAGTCCTGAAATCTTTCTTTGATGAGAGTGATAGACACCCAAATCAGCATGTCAGTACCTATGTCACAGCCTAATCTCAAGTGATCCCATTAGAGGAATATGTAACAAGCCAAAGGGAACAATTCACATACCAAGCTGCCTTCCTGGAATCAGGATGTGGTGACCTGGCCAGAGAACCCTGGAATGATCCCATAGTTGCGCATCCTAGAGCTCCTCAGGCTATTTTGATGACTCCAGTTTTTTGGATATAGATGGTCAGAGATACTCCATAAGATAAAAGTAGAGACCAAGGCCGTCGCAGGTCCCAGTCTAGGCTTGGAGTACTCCACCAGTCTGGATTAATTGGGATGCCTCCAGCAGAGTTTTTCAGAGACAGTGGAAGAGGAGGTAGAAAATTTTGAATAAGGCATTCCAAAGAGTAGGGGCCACCTGAAGAACAGAGGTCCTGCTTACTGGGGTCAAAGAGCAGTGTTATCTATACATTCTGTATCATCTCCGATTTCTTCCTTTAGCAAATGCCATCCCCATGCTTTCATCCTTCCATAATCCCCTTTTCTGTTACATACAGTTAAAAAATCCTTCTCTGAACCCCCATACCCCTCCCTGCCACACACACACTTCATCTACACCTTTTCTTTCTGTCGAATGTACGATTTCTAGAGATTCTGCCTCTCACTTCTGGCTTCTCATTCTTCATCTGTCTAAAGAAAGGTGAGGAAAAAAAGTAAGCATATTTCATATCTGCCCGTACCTAATTTGTTTGTCCATCCCAGAGACAAATGGTCAAGACAATGAGAAAAAGGGCAATCGAACTAGTTCTTATTCAGACTAATTATAGCAAAAAGGGAAAAAATAAAGGTTCTTTGAAAGCTAGTTTTTCTTTCTTTTTGTTCATGCATGTGCGTGTTTGTTAGAAAGAGATAAGGCATGAAAAAAAAGAATAACATACTGGAAAAAAGAATTATAGAATGTGGATAGTTAAAACATCAGGAAAATAACTTGTTAGAATTTCAGGGGGTATCTTTCTTGTAAAATAAAAAAAAAGCAAAAACCAAAAAACTCAAGAACTATATCTTTTAAAAAATGCATTTAGATTTCAAAATCCCTCATATTTAATTGAAAATAAATACAATTTCTTTGACTCCAGAAATACATGATCAAGTGGAAAATACAAATTGTATGATATGATAGATACATAAACAGTGAAATAAGATAATACAGATCCTCCAAAGAAGATTAAGAAATAAAAGAACAAGACAGCTGATAATCAAGAGAAGGCCAGAGTAGAAAAGCTGACTCTGACTTAAAATATTTGAATCTCAATTTATAATTGGATTTAGAGATAGTAAACCATCAGAGATTGCAAGGCACGATCTTGATTTGATCCAGTTTCCAGAAATGAGATAGCTGACTAATGGCCACTGCAATCTGAATTAATTAACATCAATTTGTTTTTAATAAAAAGCTTCTGAAGCCCATTTTGATAATGAATACTGTCTAGAGGGAAATCAAACAGTGCTCTCTGATATATGTGGAGCCACAGCTGGACATATTTGACCCCTATTTTACACAGTTGTGCCTCATTGATTTCTTCTGTTCAACTCCCGGAGTGAACACTGAACAATGGTGGGAGCACTCATATATCTTCCACAGAGACCCAGTCTATGAACTGTAACCCCGCAACAGGGCCAGAGCATTTCTGCTCCTGCGACACTGGCTGCCTGTCCTGATGACATAGAACCCAGATGCTGTCCTTAAGAAAAAAATCACTTCAGAAGAGTGACCATGGAATCAGTCTTCACGGGTCCAAACAAAAGTAAAAGACTTGAGACAAACTTAACTTGTAACCAAGCTGCAAGTGAGTTGCCTTCAAACTTAAATCCACATAGAGTGGGCTTATAACACAAGGAATTCCTGTATTTAAATAGAATTCAAAAGAGGACAGGAAGCTGAAAGACACTTGAATGGATCTTACCATGAATATGAAGTAAGAAGGAACTATATCCTTCCATTAAAGAAGCAACTTACTTGTCACAATCTCCATTGAAGTTCTCCCAGGACTTTATAATAGTAGTTGATCTATTTATGTTATTTCACTTGATGATGATTGTAGTGATTTAAATGAGTGATTTAAATCAATTCTAGTCCATCTCATATTACTATTCCCTTACTTGTTAAAAAGTAATCGCTTCAAGAACTGCTTGCTGGGGCCCCTGGGTAGCGCAGTCGTTAAGCGTCTGCCTTTGGCTCAGGGCGTGATCCCGGCATTCTGGGATCCAGCCCCACATCAGGCTCCTCTGCTAGGAGCCTGCTTCTTCCTCTCCCACTCCCCCTGCTGTGTTCCCTCTCTCGCTAGCTAGCTCTCTGTCAAATGAATAAATAAAATCTTCAAAAAAAAAAAAAAGAACTGCTTGCAAACATTTCACAAATGCTTCTGTAACTGGGATGAGAATTATGAGACATAACTTGCTTCTGGTCTTTCTTCCTCTGCTTTCAATAAAGAGTGGCAGGGTAAGAACAAAGCAAACCAAGGAACAAACAAACGTGAGCAGGACACCAGAGGGCTGGTCTTGGAAATTCTGAGACTAAAAGTATGGATTAGTGTAGTCCTCATTGGGAGAACGTTGTGTCCTTAGCTACTACTGAATGCCAAGGGAGAAGGACAACCTGGAGTTGCAAAGAGCCACCTCAATGCTTTTGCATGTCTATGCACATAGCCTACTCTTGTTGTCTAGGAAACAGGTAGCCAAAGTTTCCAGGCAAGGTCTGATTTCCTAACTAAGATGATGATTACATTATAAAGTTTTGCACTGTCTATGATTCCTGTGTTTCTGCAATTTCTGGCCTCTCATTTCAGAAAAGTCCCATTTATTTTATTTATTTATTTCTTCAAAGATTTATTTACTTATTTTAGAGAGAGAGAATATGTGCATGTTTGAGTGGGGGAGCGTCAGAGGGAGATGGAGACAGAGAGAATCTCGAGCAGACTCCCCACTGAACATGGAGCCTGAGGTGGGGCTCCTCCCACCCTGAGATCATGACCTGAGGCGAAACCAGGAGTCAGATGCTTAACCAATTGAGACACCCAGACATTTATTTTAATGTGGTTCCCGTTTACATGAAGAATTTTTAGGGGCACCTGGGTGGCTCAGTCGTTAAGCATCTGCCTTTAGCTCAGGGCATGATCCCAGGGTCCTGGGATGGAGCCCCGCATTGGGCTCCCTGCTCCGCTGGGAGCCTGCTTCTTCCTCTCCCACCACCCCCCCCCCGCTTGTGTTCACTCTCTCACTGGCTGTCTCTTTCTGTCAAATAAATAAAATCTTAAAAAGAAAAGAATTTTTAAAATGCACTATATATTGATATTAGATCTATTGTTTTAATAAAAATGTATTAATAGAAAATATAGTGTCTCTGTGTTGACTTATATTAGAGTAATACAGAAATATCACATAAGGTAAATTCCTGGAGAGCAGGGCATGTGACTCAATCTCTATGTATTTCCATAGCATTTTGCTCCTTGTTGGGTCTCAATAAATACTTATTAAATAAATGAATGAATGAATGTTATTTACACTTAATAATAGTTAATTAAGTAACAAATTTAAAAACTGGAATCACATTTATTTTTAAAGTAAGTGTAATACAGACAATTTGGAATGGTCTCCTTAATCTTGGTTCCTGTCACTTTCCCAAACTTTTTTTTCACAAACTTTAGTGGCATGTCAAAATGATAGTGTGTGTCTTTAGCAAATAAAAATGGCATTAATATGCAGTTTAATTGAGACATTATTAAATAGCTATTAACTATCTAATAATTTCAAAAGTAATCATATTTATTTATTTATTATTTATTTATTTATTTATTTATTTATTTGACAGAGATAGAGACAGCCAGCGAGAGAGGGAACACAAGCAGGGGGAGTGGGAGAGGAAAAAGCAGGCTCATAGCCCAAGAGCCTGATGTGGGGCTCGATCCCAGAACGCCGGGATCACGCTCTGAGCCAAAGGCAGACGCTTAACCGCTGTGCCACCCAGGCGCCACAAAAGTAATCATTCTTTCTAAGCAACAAGGAAACATATAAAATATTTGCAAATCAAAGAACTTGTCCAGACCCGCATTCTTGTCCTACTTCTCTTATTAACTGTGTGAACTTGAGAAAATTAATCTGTGTTCCAAATTCCTTAACAATCAAATGAAGGAACTTACTTATACTCTAGTGTTCACAGGGTCAAGTAACATAAGAAAATACTTCAAAGTACATTAAGAAGCATCCAATATAAGTACAGAAATAAGCACCCATAAATAGTTGATGAAAATATAAAATATAAATTAAAAGGATTAATTGGTAAAACATCAACAACCTTAAAAATATGTTATTGAACAAACAATTCCACTTCTAGGCATTTACTCTTAGGAAGAAAGTAAGCCATGTTTTATACATATGCATTATTAATCATGTTAAAATTTATAAACTTTAAGTGGAAACATTTCTAAAGGTCTATCAAGAAGGGACTGGCTAAATATAAATATTTGTCCATATATGATGAAATGTTAAGTAGTCATTAGTGAACAGGTACTCAGAAAACTTCTTACAAAACAAAAAAAGTAGAATTGAAAACATTAATCATCTATGGTACCACTTATTTAAAATGCTTCTGATATTGACTGACCACTTAGTATGTTCCCTGTGGTGTGTTAACTCCACATTCGTGATCTTACTTAAGCCTTATGATTCTGTGAGGCAAAGATTTTACCCTTGAATTACAGATGAGGGAACTGAGGATTACAGAGGTGATAGAACATGTTCAAATTCACACAATAAATAACAGAGCTTGGACTTGAACTTCATGGACTTAACTCCAGAGCTTGGGGTCTTTAAGCTTTTTTATTGGTCATACTCTATTCCTGAGCTAAATATAGCAAACAAACGAGGGGCTCTTTTGTTTATAGGTTGTTTTTGGTCTGGGACCTTAAAGGTGTTTCGTCCAGATATTTTTTAAACGGTGGTATTTGTTGCCCACATATATAGACATGAAAACTGAATTCATCGTTTCTCTTAAAATCGGGAAGATCTATGAACACTTGATCTTTATTATCCCGTCTGCCCTGTAGGTATTAGTAGCAGTTTTTCCCTTTAAATAGTGCTTTCATTCTACGACTTTCCATGATTGACCTTCGACACTCTTTAAGGTTCTATCCCTGGAGCCTTCAGCCATTTAGTTTGAGATCTCTCTGTATATAAGCATTGATTAAATAAACCAGTCGATTAAGCGTCTGCCTTCTGCTCAGGTCATGATCTCAGGGTCCTCAGATCAAGCCCTACATTGGGCTCCCTGCTCAGTAGGGAGTCTGCTTCTCCCTCTCCTCCCTGCTTCTGCTCTGTATCTCCTTCATTGTCTCAAATAAATAAATAAAATCTAAAAAACAAACAAACAAACCCCAAACCAGAAAGATGTACATATCAAAATGAGTGCTATACTATGGGAGAATTTATATTTTCTTTGCTCTTTTGTGTTAGTGTGCAAGTTTTTAAATTTTTTACAGTGAATACGAACTACTTAAAATGAAGAACCCATTGTTTAAAGTGTAAGCTTTCAACTAATGGAAGAATTTATGTGTAAAGCAACTTTGGGTCAGTTATGATTCCAACTGTTCATGGTGTACAACTGTTCAGTCCCCTGGATTAATCTTTCTAAATTACAGCTTTCGAAAAAGAATTTCCCCACTAAAAATATTTCGGTGGCTTCTAAGTTACTCTTGCAACCTTCTCTCTCATTGTCTGCAAATACCAATACACCAGCAGATCTAGCTGGTGCTTTGCTGTTTCCGTATCTTCTAACTTGACCTTGACAGGATCCCTGAGTTCATCGCAGAGTATGTATTACACTTACTGTTTAACTATGCAAATCCTGCTGAAGAAGGTTCAACTCATTAAGATTAATACCCTCCTTTGAGATAAACTTTCTTGACTATATTAATCTACCACTCTATGTTCCTGTCTTCCTCCCATGAGCACTCACATCATTTAATGCCCACAGCAACCATTTAACACAATATCTGTGTATTTACTTAGTGTATGAAATTTTCTGTAAGTATATCATTTATTTAACGGAATAAAATTGTAAGTGTGCTAAGAACAGAACCTATAATTTTACATCTCAGTTGTAAAAAAATAAAGTGTTTCCAGAAGGACAAAAAAAAGTGGTCACAATTACAAGTTGTAATTAAATTAACTTATAAAGAATGCCAAGAAATAACTAATGCTCCGGGCAATTAAGAGGTGACTTTATCAAGATACTACCAGATAAACTCCGAGGCCAATACAAGATTTGACCGATTGTGGTTGATAAAAAAAAAAAAAAGCCAGATCTTTGATGTACAAATGAGAGCCATTTGATTCTGAAGAGCCACTTTAGATTTGCAAAAATTGACTCTAAAGATATTAACACTGTCAATTTTTCTTAACTCTTTTTTTAACCACTCCTTTTCAAATTATTCTAAAAATGAAGTCTTTACTATAAAAATCAAACAAAAACATGTTTTCTGGTGAACTCTAAAAAGTTACACCTAGGGGCGCCTGGGTGGCTCAGTTGGTTAAACATCTGCCTTCAGCGCAGGTCAAGATCCTGGCGTCCTGGGATCCAGGGATCCAGACCGGCATCCGTGTCGGGCTCCCTGCACAGCAGGGTCTGCTCCTCCCCTTGCTTGTGCTCTCTCTCTCAAATAAATAAATAACAATTTAAAAAAGGTTACCCCTATTGGTCAGGGACCCAGTAGGTAACCAATTGCACATTCATAATAGATGACTGAAGAGTGTAATTAGGAGATTACTTACAATGTTTTGAAAAGGGTTTAGGGAAACTGATAAGCAATCTTGCAGAATACCATCCCTTGTCTATGGTAGCGACAGTAGTGAGCAATTACCAATCCCAAGGCTAAGACAGAGAGGTCTTGGTTAACGAAATTGTAGTTGCCTAGAGAGCTTACTCAAACATGCTTTACTCTTGAGTAGGACTTAGCAAAGCTTTTTTTCTTTGGTGCCTCCCATTGGCACAGCATAACTGAAAGCTGCAGGGCAGGGGAGCTGGTTGATCAGACCATACAGGTCAGCCTCCTGGGCCACAGCGTGGGTGGAGAGAGAAAGGTGGATGTGAAAAAGCAAATGCAAATATTCAGTATATAATAAAAATTCAGGCATCTGGTTTCTAGAAGTCTGATTATTTTTAGAACTAAGCCTACTGAATAAAAGAAGTAATAAAGTAGAGATCATATTTTGTATCAAAAGCAAGGAATTGGGGTAACATGAACACATGAGTTCACATGCAAATCTTTCTAGACAAGACCACATTTAAACAAATTTTCCAAAGTAATTACTTTAAATGACATTACACATTGATATGCTTAACAACAAATAACTTTTTAAAATTTTGTGGTTTCATTCACATGTGAAATAAGAGGATTTATTGTGGTTGACGTAATAGCAACTACATACGTCATTTCTAAGATAATGTAAAGCGATATTGAAAAATTCTACCATCCAACATTCTAAACTTTAAAATTTATAGAAGTAGGGTGTCTATAAAACATTCGACTTGCTAGACAAAGGCAAATCTATCAACCTCCAAACGTTCAGAAAGAATGTCTCAAGTTTGTCTACATAAGGTTATAGATGACTTCTTTTTTAAGCCAGATAATGAACTAGTTCACTACTGGTCCGGCAAACATAAAAACCCACACGCTTGCTGTAGACATCAGAAGAGGAGGTCCCTGATGTTCTCCTCCTAGTCTACCCCAAGATTCCACCTGCTAATGGCACTTGAGTGGAGAGAAACTCAAAGCTCTGTGTCTTCTAGGGTATCCACAGATAATCAAGACCACTGCAGTGCTCACTATTTGGTAAACAGGGCAAACATATAATGCATTTGTTGGCCGACCCTACACAGTTGAAGGGTGATCCTTGCTAAAGTGAAAAAACAAAGGAGGCAATTTTATCCACTGTTAATCTGCTGCTTGTGGGCTAAGAAATCTTTAGGTATGGTCTGATGGTACTCAGTCCACTTGGAAGCCATGTTCCTTTCCCTCAGTACAGATCTCTTTGAATGCCCCTAATTACCTCTCCTAGAAACAGGAAAAAATTATTTTTGGGTAGTATGTTCCACCGTCACTAAGATAGGATAGGTTTAAATTGGAAAGCATTGAAAAATCTTATCTAATCTGTAAATGATAAATGATACAATAGACTGGGTCAGAAAAACTAAAATTGTCTACTGGTTTTGTGAATCTCATTATATTTTTGTTGCCAGTATACTTTTTAACCTTAAAATCACCCTTTGAATAAAACAGATGAAAGTTCTATGTTAAATATAGAACAAACAGTACAATTTTACAACTTTTTCCTATAAATTTTGTAATAATGCTTTGGGCTTTAACAAGAGTCTTCTGGTTTGTAAACCAAAAATGAATTTTAACAATTTATGTACCTAGTGCTTCCTTCATTCCAGCATTTCCCACTTTCCATCCCCCAGTTGGTCATTCAAGTCTATTTCAAGGACATTTTCGTGGAGCTAACAGGGCTCAGCACTCTTGTTATTAAAACTCTGCTTGGTTTTACTTTTTTACAACAGCCTCTCCTGGCTGTTCCTGTCACTCATTAGAACCCCAATGTGCTGAATGAGGAAACACTGGGTAAACAAGGTACTGAGGGTCAAATGCTATGTTACCAGTCAGGAAAGCAAAGACACAGCAGAAAAGCAAAGAGGCACACTGCAGGGGACAATAGATATGTCATAAAGTTTGGGTTTGTGTGGGGTTTAAATGGAGTTGTTTAACATTCAAATCCCCTGAGTTTTCACAGGCTGCATTTGCCAGACAGAGCACAGCTCGTTCGCACGCTCTGGCTGCCTTCTCTAGACTCCCCTTGGTTTTGCAAGCACCTAATAGTGCAGGCCCAGCACCGTGCAGCCAACAAATCACAAAGCATGCCTGCATTCTGCTATGTATCAAAGTCTCTTAATATGCCAACAAAGTTCTCCAAGGTCAGGAAAGCAGTTTATCAACCTTTTATATATCTTATAGTAGCAATAAATTTATTCTAGTGTGGGACCTATGAATATTTCAGATGCTCTGTGAGAAAAACTCTTTGGCTTAAGACAATCTGTGTACGCCAGAATTTGGGCTCAGGGCAGAGATGTTGTTCTCTACACCGCATTTTTATTGTTACTCAGCTAGAGTTAATACAACGCTTCTCACGGTGCTTCCTGCAACAATTGCTCTTTAATATAATGTTCATTTAGAAAAAGAGTTTAACTTTTTTTGTACAGTGAATTTCTCTTTTATTCATTTCTGATTATGCACTGTATTAAACTTCTAAAGAAATACAGGATCCCTATTTTTTCTCAAGCACCCCTGGAAAATTACTTTTTTGTTTTGAGTTTTTTTCTGGTTCTTTTTTCTTTCTTGACCACTAATGAGAGAGGTCATGTTACAATTCAGGATTTTGAAAATTGTAATACAGGCAAGTAAAAAGTCTTTTATCTACTTTACAGATTAGATGATATTAATGTTTCATCCATTTTTCAGATTAGATGAAGTTAGTGCTCAGGTACCTCAAAAGTTCTCGCACAATGTCTTCATGTTATGGAAGGACTGTTCTCAGATCCATGTTTGAGGCTTTTCTCTCTCTCTCTCTCTTCTTTCTCTCTGTCCTTTTTTTCTCCCAAACAGTAGTAAGGAGGAAGGAATGGAAGTAGGAACTTTTTATGTATTCAGCCAACTTCAAAAATTATGCAGTCATACCTGAGACAGGAGCCCAGGTTGTTCAGGGATTGATCCACGAGACACTGAGTTTTTACCTTTTTCATTCCTTTTGCACGTACACAGACACACACAGGTGCTCACAGTGGTACACACATACCGCACACACACCCTCCTCCACAAATTACTCCCCAAAACTTATTCCCCTAGTTATGATCCACCAAGTGACATTTCGATGAGTTAATCCTTTAGAAAGATGCTTCATGATGTTGATAGAACCTCACTCATTGGAAGTTGATTTTTGTTTGCTTTGTTTTCTTTTATAGACAACTTGCTCCTCCTGACTGTATACTTTGCCCATATTTGGAAACTTGCTCTTACATAGGACTTTGTTGTCTTGAGCCTGCTGTTATGTTATCTACTTGATTTTCTGACACCTTTTAAATCAAATTTATTTTTGATATTTATGACTTTTATTCACAAAGATGTCATCTTCTAACATGTTATCTAATATTTACTCTGAACTTTTATATCTGCCCTATCAGTTCTATTTTTCTGACTTCTGTTGACCAAAATGTGTTGATTTGAATGTAGTCCAATTTGGGAAACTCTTCCTTCATGAACAAACAGTGTAGTTTTTCCTCTCTTTGAACAATCAATGTCTATGCTATGGAAAAGAAATGAAAATGATCTTCTGTGTTAGTGTATATAGCGCCTGGTTGTCTCTCAAACCTTTGTGATTTTCCAGTCTGACTTCTCTGTTCCAGTAGCTTCCAGTAGTTGAGGGTGTGCCAAGATCCACCAGTGTCCCAAAGGGGAGGATTACAGACAGTTAGTACCTAGATGGAGATGGATTAGAAGACTAACCCTCAGGCACCAGCTAGGAAAACTGTAGTTAAATCCCTTCTAGGGATCAACAGAGATGGGCATTTTCACCTGCTCTCTCTGCTGAACCCTGGTGAATAGCCACAGGGAGAGGAGGTGCCCCTGTGCCCATTGAAAAACTGCTTCTTTGTTACATCTCTGTGGAACTTGTGAATGCAAACCCTGTTGGCTATCAGAGCTAGGTGATTTTGAATGCAAAACAGGATGGCTATCAGCTGCAAAAGTTGGAAAACCAGAAGTGTGTACAAATTGCTTTTAGGGAGATACTGATAAGCTGGTTTTATTGTTGTAGCGAGCAAGAGGGAGAAGGCAGGGGTAAAGTCTACCCTAGTCTCTGGGGGAGGATTACAACCAGGCTTTAGCTGTGTGCTAAATTAGAAGCTGGACCCTCAGGCCTCACCTTTTAACGGGTGCAGTTAAATACATTCCAGAGAAAACCTGGGAGACGGGCATTTTTTGCCTGCTTTCTCTGTGCTGAGCCCTGGGGGGATACAATCAGAGCAAGTGACTTCTTCCTTTGCCTTGGCCTTGTGGGTCTCACGGACACAAGTCCCATTGGCTTTCAGAGCTAGGGGTTTTAGAGCTCCATTTCTTAGGTGGGAATCTTAAAATCTGGCACACAAGGTGTGCAGTCCAAAATGTTTGCTCCTCAGGGAGATGCTGGGAATTAAAATTTCCCTCCCCATTTTTAGGCACTGTGCCTGAGGTAAGCTTTATGGCAAGTGTGTCTCTGTCTTTCTGACCCATTACGATGTGGGTATTTTCTCATTCTACTGATATGTAGGGATTTCTCAGCTAGTTTCTGGATTTCTTTCAGAGGAAATTCCTCGGTGTGTAGCTGTACAATCATTGAATCTGTGGGAAGAGGGAAATTCAGAAGGCTCTTCTGTCATCATCCTGGCAGACCACTCAGCACATCCTTGTTTTTTGTAAATCATTCTCACACCCTTGAGAAAAGTGGGCATTCCACGTTTGTTGGGGACAGTGTTGTGTGTATATTAGGTCAACTTTGCTAAAGATTTTGCTCATATTCATATATACTAACTGATTTTGAAACTATATTTTAGGGTCATAGAAATTTGTGCTCAAATAGGGAAATTAGTATTTTTTTAGTTTCCTCATGCTTAAAATAGGACTTTTAATATTACCCACATCATAAGGCTATTGTGAGGATTAAATGAGTTAATATACTTGACGTTCTTTGGAGATTTTCTGGTGTATTAAATACTATATTTGTGTTTTCTATATGTTTTCATTCATTAAAAATGTTTTAGTTTTTTTTTTGTTGTTGTTGTTTAAAACTTAAAATAGCACTTGGGAACAACTGGAATGTATTTTTAAATTAGCAAAAAAATAACAATAAAGACAGAAAAGTTTAGAAAAGAAAGGTATAAAACCAGTTGACAGAAGTAAGGCTAAGTATGTCAGAAATGAAAATGAATATAATCAAATTGTACTCTCCTGGATAAAGGAAAAAGAAAGAGTAAAGATAAAGAGATACATAAAACCTCTAAACATAGTGCCTCAAAGAGACACTTAAAAACGTTACTGGTGAAGATGGTTAGCTATTGACCAAACTGATTTTGCCTTCCTAAGCGCATACTTCCCAGCTATCCTTGTAGTTTGGTTTAACCAAGATCTTGTGTTCTGGCCAACAGAATGTAAGTAGAAATGTAACTTGCCCCTGTACGGCCTGGTGCATAAAAACCTCTTCAAGGGCAAAGCTTTATACTTTTTCCTCTTCCGCCAGCCAGACATTAGTGTTCACAGGAAACTAGGAAGCCATGTGGTGAGGGCCGCAAGGCAAAAAAAATTGAAGAAGCTTGAATCCTTTAATCACTGCCTGTGAGAAGAGCTGCTCACCAATTAACAATTAATGTTAAATACAAATAGTAGGAAACATTTACTAGGCAAATACTAGCAAACAAATAAAAAACCAAACAAATCCCAATGTCAATAATTATTTTATATGAAAAGCATTAAAGGGTAAGAAAAATTCCATGGGTTATTTCATATTCAGAATGTATAAGATCCACAATGTACATGTAACAATCATAAACTTTTACTCAGTAAGTAACAAAATTTATGTTAGGCCAAAAACTTCATAAAACACAATTGTAGAAATACAAGAAAAATTATAAAGCCCAAACTGTTACAGGGCAGTCCAACAACTGAATCAGACTTTGGTTTAACAGGTAAAGTAGCATTAATAAAAAATAATGATATAATAACCCGAAAAGAAAATCTCATTAAAGTAGTAAATATACAGATTAAATTTGGTAATCATTATCCAGTACAAGTTGAAATATCAAGAACCAAACTGAATAATTATTAATTTATTAAGATACTTTCCTATATAATTATTGATCAAAATGCAATTTAACCTATAATTACATATTATTTAGAAAACTTGAACATGATTTCATTATATTTAGCAACCATTATTGATGAAAATCCAAGATAGTACACAGTAAAAGATTTTGTCTTTTATGTAATCAAAAGAAGGCTTCTTAATCCAATAAGTGTGCATAGTATTAAAATGTGAAACAGACATAATTATAAACAGGAGGTAGATAAATACAATCTTCATTCTTATTTAACATTTCCCTGCATTTTCATACCAGTATCTATTACATATAAAACAGAAATAAGAAAAAATATATTAGAAATAAAGTGAAAAAAAATCATTATGTCTGCTAATGTTTACATGTCTACATTTTGTTTATGACAAAAAAGAATCTTAATGAGAAAAGGCTAACGTTCCTAGAACAAATAAAGACGCAAGAATGAATAGCTTTCCTATATACTTGAAATTCTCATAAGATTTCTACTCACAGTTGCAACAAAACAAATGAAGACCAAGAAAGAAGTAGGATTTATGTATAAAATGACAGGACTTACTGAAAATTCAAAAGAGGATTCAATGAATTTATACTGATAACTGTTACTGGATGGTCAGATTAAATGTTTTTCTCCACTTTTCATCCATTTTTAATTTTTTTTAAAGAGACTATGTGCGTGCAGAGGGGAGGAACAGAGAATCTTTTTTAAAATTTTTATTTATTTATTTATAATTTTTAAAAGATTTTATATATTTATTTGTCAGAGAGAGCACAAGCAGGAGGAGTGGCAGGGAAAGGGAAGAAGCAGACTTCCTGCTGGGTGGGGAGTGTGATGCGGAGCTCTATCCCAGAACCCTGGGATCACGACCTGCGCTGGAGGCAGATGCTTAACGACTGAGCCACGCAGGCATCCCTTGAGAATCTTTTTTTTTTTTTTTTTAATTTAGAGAGAGAGAATGTGTGTGCATAGGGGAGCAGAGGGGAGGGGCAGAGCAAGGGGGAGAGAGAGAATCCCAAGCAGACTCCACCCCCAGTGTGGATCCCAACTCCGGGCTGGATCTTATGACCCTGATATCATGACCTGAGCCAAAATCAAAAGTAGGAGCCTTAATTGACTGAGTCACCCAGGTGTCCCTCATCTATTTTTAATTGTAGAGAAATTACTCTCAAATATGTTTTAAATATTTGGGGAAGGATGTATCCGGATATTAATGATAGATATTAGAGAAATATTTTGTGACGCGGTTAACTTTTAAGGAGAATATGAGAAGATCTCTCAAACAAAGCATTCATCCAGCCAGCTAGACCTCTGTTTATTTACTGTGGACTGGCCATGTATAGAAGAAACAGAAGCAGGTTGAAAGAGGGATAATATGTTGATTCGCTTTAGTTCAAACTCTCCCTTTATATTCTTTTTTTTTTTTTAATATTTTATTTATTTATGTGACAGAGAGACAGCCAGCGAGAGAGGGAACACAAACAGGGGGAGTGGGAGAGGAAGAAGCAGGCTCCCAGCGGAGGAGCCAGATGTGGGATTCGATCCCTGAGCGCCGGGATCACGCCCTGAGCCGAAGGCAGACGCTTAACGACCGCACCACCCAGGCGCCCCACTCCCTTTATATTCTAAATGATAATTATGGTATTACTTCTTGTGTTCAAGGTGCTGTAATAAGCAATAGGTATGCTTCATCTCATTAATAGTCATGTCATTCTATGAAGTACATGTTAGTGCCATCTTTATTTTACAAAACTTTTGCTCATAGAAACTAAGAGTATGTCTTAGGTTATACTGCTACTAAATAGTCTAAACAATATTTCAAACCAGGAAGTCTGACTCTGAAGTCCATTGTTCTTAATCAGTATACCACACTGCCTCAGTATGAAATATATTATAATTTATGAGGATAATGAAATAGTTAAGAGACAAGAAGGAACTATAGACTGATGCCTTTTGTGTATGTGAGATGACAATGGAAAAATTGCAAGCACCATGATTAGATTCCGATATTGGATCATATGGTTTGATCGTTATTTTTGTTACAACTTCATAAGGTTTGAAAATCTGGGATCTTTCCTTTTTATTATTTTCTGGTCAAATTATTACTAGTGCAGGCCAAAAGATAGCAATGGATCTCATTTTTGATAATACTATTACATAGTTGACATATGAAAACTACAAGCTATTCATAACAGGGCTGAGGGATATGAGGAATAATGGAATTTGAGTACAAAGTAAAGCTGCAAAATGAAGGTAATCCAGTGCCAAAATCCCAGTAATGGGTCAGCGACACCATTAACATAAGACAATGTTCACCATTCTGATAGGATAGTGCATTGTCGCCTGAAAACTGATATGGGAAATACTTTCCAAAATAAGGACACAGAGACAAAACCCCACACTCTGTTACCAGAAATGTGTGTGGCAGCCTTGGACTTTATGGTTCCAATTTGCCCACTGACCTAACACCACAGAGCCAAGAGTAAGACATTAACAAAGTGAAATGGCTCATTAAGCACTCACACAGTCCCTTGGCAGTGTTAAAATCTTGCCATTTACTGTGTCATTGCCAAGTGTTCTTTTATCAGCAAGGAGGGCCATAGAGAACAGGTCCAGTGGAAAGGAGTGTGTGGACAGTCCTGCGCCATTAACTTCCACTGGCTGACTCAGTCCATCATATAAATGTGGCCCTATCTAAACAGTAAAATTCATAACAGAATATATTTCTTTTCTATCTATAGAGGGACAAAGTGAAAAAGAAAAAAACATAAGGAGTAAACACCATTATCCTTGGTACATCAATACTCTTCTTTTTTTTACAAATAAAACTATGACATGGGAAAATAATAGGAAAGATTCAGTTGGACCTTTGTGGGCTAAGGAAGAATCTCATTAGCTGAAAATCATGAGAACGTATCTGAAGAGAAGAACAGGATTAATAAAATGTGATCTAAAAAACATATCTTCCTGGTAAATTAGATATGTTGAACCCATAACTTAGATGGTCTGTATTAGAATGGAAAATTGTTGTTTTTTGTTTTGTTTTTTTCAAAAACAGACATTTCCAGAAAATCTATAAAAATAATGATGGTTAATAAAATATCTTTAACAAGGGACACTTAGCATTTTGCATTTTTAAAATAAACTCAGTAAATTTCTCAAGTTATTATATATCATGTTACCCAAATTTCAAAAATCATAGTAAGATCAAGTACTTACAGAGTTTACTATGTACCAGGCACTACACTACATGCCTTAGTGTATTCAAGAAGAGGGAACTAAGGCAAGGAGAGATAAGTAACTTGTTCAAAATTAAACAGTTACAAGTAATGCTGCCAGAATTCAAATCAAATCTTTGCTCTTATCTACTACATTAGAAATTGGTAAATGTTTCCTACAAACGGTTAGATAGCAATTATTTTAGGCTTACAGGGGATAAAATTCTCTGTTGCAACCACTTAATCTGGCCATCCTTATAGCATGAAAGCTGGCATAGATATTACATAAACAAACGGTCATGGCTGTGTTCCAATAAAACTTTATTTATAAACATAGCCATAAACCAGATGGAGTGCAGTGTGAGGAACCCTGTACTGCCTAGTGATACCTCCTTGGACTAAGATCAGACAACATTAAACATATTCACCTCAGACTTTTCTTATTTCTATTTACTATTGAGAGGCTCTCTATATGTTTTTTTGCTGGGACATAGGCAGCTGCAAGTCCTTGAATGTAGAACAGAATTCCTCTCTCTTGGAATCTTACCCACTTTGACTGAGCTCCAATTCTCATGTTCATATCAAGCCAGATCAATCAGTTCAACGTTGGAGTGACAATGGTAGCATTCTGCTCTCCTTCATGTCCTTGCTACTGCCTTTCTACATTTATTATTATTTTCCCATTAAAAAACAGAACAGAACAGCATAACATCAGCAACAGCATCCTTGTGGTAATTATATATAATCTTTTAAATGCTTTATTTTATTGGAATAATGTGGCAATTTAAATAAATAAGGGTAACTTCTACGTTAGGAGCAATTTTCCCAGCCATCACTGTCAAAATAAGAATAATCACTTCAATGTCACTAGATTTATCTCAATTACTCACAATGTTTAGACATAATCAGCAAATCCCTCAAAAACTTCCCTGACTTTTTATTTGAAGTACTGAATTATCCCCCCCCCCCAATCATGATGGGGAAGCTAAGGTTTAGCTGCAGGTTTTTAACAGCACTTTGCCAGGCGGTAGAAGAGCCAGGGAACTTGTGTTCCTTGTGTTTATACTGGTATCCTGTGGGTAAAGAATGAAATCCCAGTTGTTCCCTAGAGGGGTCTCCAGTAGCTTAAGGAATGAGCCTTTACCTGGTATAATCAGAGCCACTCAGAAGCAGTAAAATTTCTAAATTCCTGAAGTGCTAAATTTCCTTTCATTTCAAGAAAAGACAAAATGCTATTTATTGCATAAAGCTTTTTTTTTTTTTATTAAGACCATCATATTCATTATGGGAATTTATTTATCTCTATCCAACAAATTATCTTAAAAAGAAAACTCATTTTGTGTTTATATCAAGGAGTGGTGTTTTTTTGTTTTTGTTTTTTTTTTAAGAACTTTGCTGTTTATATCCAGGGCATATACTAGGTTAGTGGCATTTAAGCGATTATATGTATGTCATCAATGATGGCTGAGACAACTGCTCTCAAGTAGATTACTGAAAATAAAAGGTACATCTGTATTCTATGAATTTGATCAATTATCTTTTTTTAAATCACCACCTCATTCAAAAATAGAATGTATATAAACCACAATCATAACAATTAAAATAGTAAGATTAATAAAACCTAACATATCATTGCCTACCTTTGCAGTGGAACATTGCCACGTTACTTAAATGCTTCTTACTGTCCTTGTTTGGATGCATCTCTGTCTCTCTCCCCCTACTACAAGCAACCACTACACTGAATATTCTCTTTATTACTCTCTTGCTTCTCTTTACGGTAGTGGTACTGAATCTTGGCTATACATTGAAATTGCCTTGGGAGCTTTAAAAATAATGATGATGCTTGGGATCCACCCTCAGAGCTTCTGATTTTATTGGTTTAGAGTATAGCCTTCATATTTTGTGGCTAACTGATGGGAAAATATCATTTTTCATATAAAGCTTTAGTTCATGAGACCTTTATGTGAGGGGTAGACACTGTTAAGATTCTCTGACTTGACTTTCCTCAGATTCCATTATGAAAAAATAACACCAAAGCCATGATGCATTCAGTTCCAATCTCCTCCTTTTTCAAACAAGACTGCATGGTGAATCTGGATTCCTATATATCTTTTTAACCTCTCTTTTCTTTACCAAAATCCTTACTGAAGGATTTCTTTTTACTTAGTTTTTTTTTTCCTTTTTCACCAATATTGAGCATGGCCATTTGGGGACTAGAAAAGCTGGTGGGGAGAGTAGATTATCAATGGAGGAAGAAGCAGCAAATGAGCTTGTCTAATAGGAAGACACCAGTTCATGAAGGATCTTGAGAATCATTGCTCAAAGGACTGTGTGAGCTCAGGCAGAAGATAATCATTCCAGCCAACGAATGCCAGGTCTACACCTGTAGTTGACAAGCTAGGTGTGATGTTACAATGGGGGTGGGGGATGAACCATGGAGACTCCTGGTCCTCTCGCTAAAAGGTGATAGGAAAAGCCTATAATCAGGTTGGGCTTTGGTTAGGCAATTTTGAGGGGTTATGGAAGTAAAAGTTCACTCCAGTTCGGGTGCTGTGAGAAAGAAGGGACAGCTCTATGATTGGGTATCTCAATAAAACTCATGATAAGGAGGGAAGACTAGAGCAAGTACAAAGCTGTCATTTGTAAAAGACCAAAGTGATCTCTTTTATTATTTAACTTGCAGAAACATGGAGAATGGTTTGGACTCAGGGGCGACTAAAAACAGAGCAGGCAAGAAATTATTCAAACAGGGATTAAAATCTCTTTGCGGGCCAGAGCTATAGCACTGTTTAACACAATATAGACTTTAATTTCAGGGTTTTCCTGAAAGACAATTGATGTTTTAATGTGATGTAGTAACAAGATCATTCATTAATTTATTCACAGTATTCAATAAAGTTTTCATTAAATACTGACAATGTCAAGAATTTATGTATTCTGAGGAATTAAAATAGAAAGCTGACCTTTTGAAATTGGGTCATTAAATATTTCTCATTTAGCCATGTTTCACACTCCAGCTAAGTGTCTTAAATAAAACATGGTTTATGTGTATATTTATCTGTAGAATGGTAAATGAAATGTTCATTTAATGCACTAGCAATTCAGTAGCATGGGGATATTTTTAGAAGTTCATGTAAGATCCTAAGACATTTTTAAAATAGGAAAAAGGCCATTCAGTTTAATAGAGCTGCTTTTCATCAGAGATATTAAATGTATTTTTCACATGGCAAATTAAGTGAACTGTTATACCGGGCCATTTTGATACTATCTCACCATTATAAAATAAAAAAGCCTAAACTTATTGCCTAGGTTAAAATAGTCAAGCTTTACATTTATGCTTAACAGAATTTGGAAACTTGATTGTCACAGTTCATTTATTGCAGAAGATTTTAAGAGAAAAGCATCCACTCCCACACTCTTAATATTTTTATGTCATTGAACCATTTAAACAAGTTGGATTCTAGCATTGGATAAAACATTAAGTTTAATATATACAGAAAAATTCCTTAAGTGTGAGAGTGTAAGGGTGAGTAAAGATCAGCAGAGCCTAAATGCCCCTCTTGAGAAGCCCCTAAAACTCCATATATTGGTTATAAACAGCATTTTTAGTTTTATATAGCAATTGGGAAACACCTTGAAACCACAGTAAGGATTTGGGTTTTTTCCTGTCTATTCCAAATTTCTGGCAGTGTGTTAATGTAAACTACTTGGTGTAATATTTTTTTTCCTTTTTATACTTACTTCCATCAACAATTTTAAATTCTGGATCTTCGTACAATTTATCAAATTAAGATCTGTAGGTAATCAGAAGGAGGAGTGAAGTATGAGAGACTATGGACTCTGGGAAACAAACTGAGGGCTTCAGAGGGGAGGGGGGTGGGGGAATGGGATAGACTGGTGATGGGTAGTAAGGAGGGCACGTATTGCATGGTGCACTGGGTGTTACACGCAACTAATGAATCATCGAACTTTGCATCAGAAACCAGGCATGTACTGTATGGTGACTAACATAATATAATAAAAAAAAAACATTAAAAAAAAAAAGATCTGTAGTGTTAAGATGGCAAAAAAAAAAATTGTCTGTGACTTATAGAAACAACCCCTTTTGTTTTTGGTGATTTTTTTTGCCAAATTTAGTTGTTAAAATTGTCAGGTATTCAGTAAATTCTGATCTAAACAGGAAGTAAAATAAAAATAATATATATCTTCTATATGCTGCTTTTTATTTCCCTTTGATCTTTTGTGCATCTCTTAATCACTGTCTATCTGCTTCTACCTTTTCTGTTTTTCTGTTTTTATCTGTTACTTTATCTCTCAGATTCTTTAAAATTTTTCTGTATTTGTCCCTAATTTATGTCTTTCTCTGTATGACTCCCCCCCCCCGTTTTCCCTAGGAACATATTTTCAGATTCATTCACACCCTCAAGAGAGATTCCACATCCTTCAGCTAGGACAAGATGCTTTACATTATTCTTGGTTATTTTACATTGTAAACAAAAGAAATTTCCCAGTTCTAGTAGGAAAATGGCAGTTACCTAAATTGGAATTATGGCCACACATCCTTCTTTAGATAGAAAAGAAAAGAAAACCATTCACGCCTCAGACCTTTAAGATTACTAGGAAACAAAATAGTGCAAGATTTAGTTCACACGCAGGGGGGGAATGCAGAGCTCAAATCCCTAGAGCCAGCTCTGGAGCCCATGCCAGAACAAAATATCAAGCAGAAACTGAGTGGAGAAGAGAAGAAGGCAGCCACTATGGAACAGTAGGGGAAAGCGGATGAACATCATCCCTAGAGAGAAAGCAGCAGGGGAAACACTGAGACCACATCTGAGAGGTGGAGAAATCCAAAAGGAAGGTGAAAGAGGTTTTGTAAGAGACCCAAGATTTCAGTCTTGGGAAGGCTTTCCTTCAGAAGTTCATGGCAAGGTGAAAGCACATAAAATATTAAAATATAACTCTCTCTCTTTCTAATAAATAGGTAAATCTTTTTTTTTTTTTTTTTTTAAGGGCACCTTGGTGGTTCAGCTGGTTAGACATCGAACTCTTGGTTTTGGCTCAGGCCATGATCTCAGGGTCATGAGGTCCAGCCCCAGATGGAGCCCCATGCTCAACAGGGAGTTTGCTTGAGATTTTCTCTCTTTCTCTCCCTCTGCCCCTCCCCCCCCAAATAAATAAATAAATCTTTTTAAAAAATTAAAATTAACTATCACCATAGTAATTAGTTGATTCAGACAATGGATATTAAAACTACTCGGTTAAAAGGAGAGTTAGACAGTCTCAAAGTATTTCCCCATAGGTTAAATGTTAATTAAAAAGGGAAAAAGTGCCTTTATACTGTGGCATCTGGTAGACACCACGTTAATCAAGTGATCAGCATTTTAATGAACAATAATGGACAAAATGAGGGTGATCTGATGCTCTAAAGACACAATGACACTTTTGTGGCATTTCTGCCAAAAATGCTTGACCTGAATCTGATCCTGATAAAATAATCAGACAAAAACAAACTGAGGAACATTTTTTAAAACATTTGGCCTGTTTTCTTAAAAATAAGTCAAGAAAAGCAAGGAAACATTTTTAGAGAAAGGAAGACTTAAGAGACATAAAAAATAAATGCAGTTTATGGTCCTCGATTGGATCCTGGATCAGAAAGAGAAAGAGAAAAAGAAAAACCTTTAGTTACCTAGGAGAACATTTGTAAATGTGAATATGGATTATATTAAATAATATATTATTAATGTTAAATTTGTTGAATTTGATCATTGTACTGGGCTCAGTAAATTCTGACAAGGTAAAAATAATAATATATTTCTTCCATATGCTCCTCTAATTTTCCTCCTTGTTCTAAGTTTTAGAGATGAAGGGTTATGATACCTGCCAGTTACTTCAGCTGGGTCACGAAATAATAATATTAACAATTCGCCATCTATATGAAGGGTATATGGCTCTTCAGTGTATTTTTTATAAACTTTTTGGATTTGGATTTTTGAAAATTAAAATTTAAAGAAGAGCACAGTACTGCTGTTGTATGAATATGTGTGTTAACGACACTTATTACACTTAGGGGAAGAAAGCCTACTAATAAATAAGACGTACATATTTTTGTATATGTCTTGTTTGTGTTTATTTGAGTAAGAGCTTTAGCATGGCTTACATCTAGAGGTGAAATATAGGTAAGTAGATAGGTAGATGATACATAATTGTATAGCATTGCTTTATTTGTTGCACTAAGCATGTATCACTTTTTAACTTAAAAAGTATTAGCAACCATTATAAAATTTAGAATAAAATAAAAGTCTTAAAACAATAGCAATTAAAAATCATCCTAGAAGCAGTTGATCTAAATGATGAAAACTGAATAATGGGAATAATGCAGAGAGACTTCTTCCAGGATGCAAAGGAAAATGTGATAAAAAATGAAAATGATAAAAGAAACATTAAAAAAAAAAAGAATAGGGATGACTGGGTGTCTCAGTCAGTTAAGCATCTGCCTTTAGCTCAGGTTATGATCCTAGGGTCCTGGGATTGAGTCCTGTATTGGTCTCACAGCTCAGCGGGGAGCCTGCTTTTCCCTCTCCCTCTGCTGCCCCCCTACTTGAGTTCTCTCTCTCTGTCAAATAAATAAAATCTTTAAAAATATAATAATAAAGAGAAAATAAAAATGTAGTCTATTTATATTACTAAGGAAAGGACATAACTGAATAAAATACAAACTAATCAAAGATAAGACATAAGAGAACTTTCTCGAGGTAAACACAATCCTGAATGTACAAATTTAAAAGGCTCATTACATTCTAGAGTGGGTCAATGAAAAGAAATACAGGCCTATCTTGGAACTCTTATTCTTAACCTCATCCATATAATCTTGTCCTTTGAGAAAAGCATAAAAATTTCACATAATGAGCTATTATATAAATGGATTCCCCCCCTCCATATTTTGACTGGATTTCATACAGTCAAAGGAAGAGGAATCACCTTCACAAGTCTTCAGAATAGACTGCACCAAAAACAGCTCAGACAAGGAAGAGTCTACCCCAACTATCCTTGCCTCAGGAATACATTTTGTAAAGTAATAATCCTGAGAACCAGGAAGTTGTCCTTGTATGTAATATATATTCTTCACTGTGTGATTTCACTTGGGCCTATTTTCTATTCTTCTATCTTTGGTAAAGACAGATGACAATTAATCATATAGTTGAAGACTTCTTGAGGTAACCTCCTGCCCTCTAGTTCCAGATTTTTAATCTTTCATCACGTATCTCTTTCTCCAAAACTTTATATACAGTGTTGGGATGTTTTGAGACAACATAAACAATCAGCTCAACTGTATCTACAAATACAAATCATGTAAGATTGACAAAAGCCCTTGTTCACCATTGCTAGGGATTTTTTTTTTTAATGTCAAGTTTCCATGAGCACAAATAAAAATGAAAAACAAAAACTACCTGGTTCGAATTATGAATCAAAAGGCTCTTGTAGCCTCAAATTGCAGAGTGATGGAGACTGCCCTGAAAATATAGGGGTGAGGATACCCTACCAGCTCTCTCTCTCTCTTTTTTTTTTTTTTTTTGGACAAAGAATTTCATCTGGGGGGAAAAATGTTAAGTAAGTCCTAAATGTATATGCTTTTCATTCCTTTATCATTTTCTGTTTTGGATTCTTATAAGATGAATGTGATTCATCTCTGCTCACTGTGCAGCGGTTTCCAGTGATTCAATGAAAATGGACGGTAAGAATCAAGCAGCTGAGAAGAATGGGACACCATTTCATTTATTCCCCTCACTAGATTTATTTTCCCCAAATCTCCTCTACAGCCATAAGGGCCTTTGGCAGAAACACAAAACTCTTAGGAGAGCCATAATGCTTTTCTAAATCTCCACCACAGTATTCATAAACAATTTTCATATGTGAGCATAGACTATTTACCGTCTGTTGTTTTCCAGTTTTTAAGTTAAAATTTAATTACCACCACAACTTAAGTTTGCATTTTTCAATTTTCTCCCTCTATTCTTTCTGGCATTTTACATAGAGTTGCAGTACCTTAAGATGAATACTCAGATGGAATTAAGAGAAACCACCATTAACATAAATAGTAGTTTTTAAAAATTGCTTCACTGGAATATAATTGATATACATTAAACTGCACATACATAAAGTATAAAACATGATACATTTTTACATATGTATAATCTGGGAAAGCATCACCATAATCAAAATATTTATCATCCCCAAAGGTTTATGCCTCATTACAACCACTCCCATCCTAACTTCCCTCTCCTCTGTTCCTGGGCCACTGCTGATCTTCTGTCACTAGACGTAAAGTTGCATTTTATAGTTTCATAGAAGTAGAATCATATATCATGTATTCTTTTTGTGTCCTTTCACTCAGCTTAAATTGTTTTCAGATTCACACACAGTATTGCATACATTGATATTTTATTTCCTTTTATTGTTAGGCAGTATTTCATTGCATAAAAGTATACAATTTTTTAATCCATCTGCCTCTTAATGCAATTAGGTAGTTTTCTAGTTGTTGGTCATTACAAATAGAACTGCTATGAATATATGTCTTTGTATACATACAGTTTCATTCCTCTTAGGCAAATATCTAGAAGTGGAACAGCTTGGTCATATGGGAGGTTTAACCTGGAACATTTTCAGAAATGGTCAACCTGTTTACAAAAAGATTATTCCATTTTACATTCCCACCAGCAGGGTATGAGAGGCCCAATTGCTCTATTTCCTTACCAACAATTAGTATGGTAAGTCTTTTTAAGTGTGTCTATGCTAATAGGCTGGTAGAGTGTCTCACTGGGCATAAACTTGTTTCCTCATAACTAATGATGAAGGTTTTATCATCTATTGCTTTGCTGTCCATATATCTTTTTGATGAAGTGTCTGTTCAGAACTTGCTAATTTTTGTAAAAAATATTAGGTCATTTTCTCATCACTGAGTTGAGAGAACACTTTATATTATAAAGACCTCTTTACATTATACACATAAATTCTATGCCAGAGATATGATTAGCAAATATTTAATTTCAGTATGTGGCTTGTCTTTTCATTCTCTTAATTGAGTCTTTTTTTTTTTTTAATTTTATTTATTTATTTGACAGAGAGAGACAGCCAGTGAAAGAGGGAACACAAGCAGGGGGAGTGGGAGAGGAAGAAGCAGGCTCCCAGCACAGGAGCCTGATGTGGGCCTTGATCCCAGAACTCTGGGATCACACCCTGAGACAAAAGCAGAGGCTTAATGACTGAGCCACCCAAGCGTCCCTTAATTGAGTCTTTTAAGTGTTTAATCTTTAGAGTAAACAAATTAATTTTGATGAAGAGCAATTTATAATTCTTTTCTTTTTCCTTTTGTGGCTCATGTCGTTGGTGTTGTATATAAAAAATCTTGGCTGTTTTCCCTTATTTCTGAAAACTAGTTTGCTTCACTGATCAATTCATGCCTATGTCACATTGTCTTGATAACTATGTTTTTAAAATTATTCTTAAAATCATGAAGTGCTATATGCACAACTGAGGCTTGTTTTTAAAGTAATTTTGGATATTGTAAGTCCATTATATTTCCATATGAATTTTAGAAGCAGCTTGTCATTTTCAATAAGAACAAGCCTGCTGGGCTTTTGATATGGATTGTATTGAATCTACAGATAAATTTGGGCAAAATTAATATCTTACCAGTATTCAGTCTTCTGACACATGAACATAGTCTGTCTCTCCAGTTGGTTAGACATTCTTCACTCTCAGTAATGCCTTTTAATCTTCAGTGTATGGATCTTGAACATAGTTTTTTTCAGCTTCATTGCTAAATATTTCAAGCTTTTGATGTTATCATAAGTAGTATTTTTAAATTCAAGTTGTGGTTACTTATTGCTAATATCTAAAAATGCAATTCATCTTTGCCTGTTTATCTTGTATCGTTTAACCTTGTTAAACCTGTCATAAGTTGGAGAGTTTTAAAAATTTCAATGTATTCTCTATATAGGTGATCATATTGTCTGTGAATAAAGGCATTTTGTTCCTTTCCATGTTCCTTTCCAAACATGCCCTTCCATGTCTTTTTCTTGTTTTATTGAACCAGCTAGAATCTCCAGCAGAAAGATAAATAGACATGGTGAGAGTGATACTTTTAACTTGTTCTGATCTTAAGGGGAAACCGTTCATTTTTCACTCATTAAGTAGATGTTACCTGTCTTTTTTTCATATGTGGCTTTTATCAAATTGAGCATATTCCTTCTGATTCTTACTATATTATGATTATTCATTAAAAATGAATGTTGGATTTTGTCAAATTCTTTTTGTCTTTGAAATAATCATATAATTTTTCCTTTTAATTTGTTAATATAGTGAATTGTTTATAATTTATTATATTGATTTTTAAATGTCAAAACAACCTTGCTTTATTTGATTATGATGCATTAGTCTTTATATATATATATTATACTTAATTTGCTTAAATTTTGTTTAGAAGTTTTATGTCTATATTCATGACAGAAGCAGCTTGATAGTATTCTATTTTTGTAGTGTCTGTTTTTCTCTTTTTTTTTGTATATGGGCAATGTTTGCTTCAGAAACTGATCTAGAAACCATTTCTTCCTCTTCAATATTCTGTCCATGTTTGACAGAATTTGTACTATCTCTTCCTTAAATATTGGATAGAATTCAGTAAAGAAGCCATTTGAGCTAGGCTTTCTATTTGTGAGAATGTTTTTCACTACCAATTCAATTCCTTTCATGGCTTATCTGTTTCTTCTTGAGTGAGCTTTGGTAGTTTATGTCTTTCAATAAATTTGTGCATTTCATCTAAGATATCAAAGTTATTTGCTTGTAAGTGTTAATAATATTTTCCTATTATACTGTTAATATTTGTGGACTCTCTAGTGATGCCATTTCTGTCATTCCTCATATTGTGATTTCTTTTTTTTTTTTTTTCAGACAAGTCTGGCTGAAGTTTTACATTTATCCATCTTCTCAAAGAACTGGTTCTTAGTTTCATTGACCTTTTCTGTTGTTCCATTTTCTTGTTCCCTGATTTCCTCTTCAATCTTTATTATTTCCTTCCTTCCTTCTGATTATTTTGTTCAACGACTGAAGATTTATGTTCTCTTACCCCCAATTCTTATTTTGACTGAAATCCTAACCCCAAACTTACTGGTATTAGAAGGTGAGAGCTTTGGGAGGTGATTAGGTGGTAAAGGTGGAGCCCCCACGAATGGGTTAGTGCTTCCATAAAAGGGACCACAGAGAGCTCTTTCACCTTCTTTCTATCATGTGAAGATACAATGAGGAGCCAGCTGTCTACATCCCAGAAGACAGTTCTCACCAGAACCTGCTTAAGTTTTAGTCTCATATACTTCCTCAGAAGGAAGCCATCGTTTAGTGACAGTACAACTTTTTAAATCTCAGTGTCACCATGCCGTGCTCCCTCCTTGTTCTCCCTGTTCCATTCTCCCACATCTCTTTCTTTTGTAGACGCTATGGTAGTAACTAAAGGTATTGCTGGTGATTACACTCTCCCCCCCACCTCCACCCACCCATCCTTATAGCTCCACCACATCTGCTGTCCTGCAGGATCCAGGGGGGAGGCACAGGAGCACTTCCCTGTCAGGGAATGTCCTGCCCATTCTTCTCGATCTTACCACTGTCATCAAAGTTCATTGTAAGAGCAGTTCAAGGCTGAACATTTCTTTTAGCTGCATCTATATCCTTCCTAGTTTCGTGGAGCTCTGTGTTAGCGTCTTGTTTTACCTCAGTTTCCCTGTTGGGTAGATAGTCTTCATTATCAGTGGTTTAGGTTTTGATAATTTCTTTTCTTTCTTTGAATACAGAGTTTGATTCTTTTCATTGTATTCTTATTTTATTGTATTTAATGAGGCTTAGGGGGATGAGAGTGGATTAAAAATATCTATCATCATTCGAAGCTAGAGTCTTTATATCTTAAGGCTTTATTTGATACATTTTTGTACTTTAATTCATTTTCAAAGAGCAATATTATCTCAGGCAGTGTCCTCAAATATTAAGCAACAGTTAAAAATTATGTTAATAGCTAGGTTTGTTTAGTGCTATGTGCCAGTCACTGCATTAACTGTTTTACCTGCATTACCTCATTTAATTTTTAACAATTCTAATAGCATCAGTATCCTCATTTCATATTCACAAAAATGTGAAGGCGATGTGATGATTTAGTGGAAATTGCACATTTGGCAGATTGATTAGCTATGTTTAGAACTTCTTGGTGTTACTGTTTAGATCGTATTCTAACCTCAACTTTATATTGTCCCTTGCATGATTCAAGGAAGTATATCTATAATTGCCTTAAGGTAGACATTCTCAAATCTCAAATAAAATTAATTTATATTAAGTTTAATTAATTCAAAAAAGACTTTTGGAGGACTAGGATACAGATATAGCAAAATCAAACTAACCATTCTCATATTAACCTCATATCCCCCAGGTTATGTCCCTACCTCCTTTAAACAATTCATTGTTAATAAGATTAACCAAATCAGAAATGAGTGAGTCCTCATTTATATTTCATTCCTCTGGAGTTCAGAGAGGAAATCTCTAGCACAAATCTGCTGTTTACATGGGTAGAAAAATTATAGCACAAATCTGCTTCTTTAGTTAAATTAAGAAAGAATTAAGCTAAGTAAATACAACAATGGAAGACAAGGACTTTAAATTCTTATTACAGCAAAATCTCATTAATTCAAAATAATCCAGATTTCTTAATGATTTTCATATGGGCTTTATTAAAGCTCACCTTTATTTTTATTTTTTATTTTTTTTAAAAGATTTTATTTATTTATTCGACAGAGATAGAGACAGCCAGCGAGAGAGGGAACACAAGCGGGGGGAGTGGGAGAGGAAGAAGCAGGCTCATAGCGGAGGAGCCTGATGTGGGGCTCGATCCCATAACTCCGGGATCACGCCCTGAGCCGAAGGCAGACGCTTAACTGCTGTGCCACCCAGGCGCCCCTCACCTTTATTTTTACATTATAGGAATTGCTGAGCAAATTAACTTTCAAATAAGCTTGTAGCATTTCACAATGCTCAACTTCATAGAGTAAACTATTTTCAAGTACTTGTATATCATTTTTAAAATTTTTTTATTTTGTATTTTTTTATTAACATATAATGTGTTATTTGTACAGGGGTGCAGGTCTATGATTCATCAGTCTTACACAATACACAGCACTCCTCACAACACATATCCTTCCCAGTGTCCATCATCCAGCCATCCCATCCCTCCCACCTCCCCCTCCACTCCAGCAACCCTCACTTTGTTTCCTGAGATTAAGAGTCTTTTATGGTTTGTCCCCCTCTCTGGTTTCATCTTGTTTCATTTTTTCCTCTCTTCCCCTATGATCTTCTGCCTTGTTTCTCAAATTCCATGTATCAGTGAGATCCTCTGATAATTGTCTTTTTCTGATTGACTTATTTCACTTAGCGTAATATCCTCTAGTTCCATCCACATCGTTGGAAATGACAAGATTTCTTTCTTTCTTTTGATGGCTGCATAATATTGAATATCATGTTTTAAAGTAAAATAATACCGAATGAATGTTCTGGTCATGGTAGCTGCTATGTCAGAACCTCTACTACTCTGTAGCTTCTTTGTGTCTCTCCATTTGTTTAAATCCTTCTGTGTACGTAATAGTGAAACAACTCTGTCTCCTTGGAAATATGTAACCCAAGGTTTTTATTGACTCAGAAAAATTTAATTACAAGCATTTTATATTCTACGATGAGATTAACATGCAATAATTCTTGTCTCTCTGCAAGAAAACAGTGCTCATATTATGAAGATTTTATTTAATGATCAGTTCTGTTTCAATGCAGCATAGTATGGTGTGTTTTTGATGCTTACATGGCCTCAGCTGACATATATCAGGAACAGCGGTCTGCATACAGGTATTTCTGCAGGAAGGGATGAAGCAAGCAAGAGGCAGGAGAATAATTTTGTAAACTTCCACTTAGTAGTCTGAGACATACATTCTGGAGCCAATAATCCAGACAGGGACTTCTATGTAGACATAAATCACTGTAAGTCAGAACATTTGTACACTGGGTACATTTGTGTTATTTAATAGTACCTTGGGTAAACTGCTTCATCAACTGAGTTTTTGGTTTTCTCATTTTATTTAATAAACAAGAGATTAAACTAAAAGTACATATTTTATTTTTCTGTGATTTTGTCAATTTGTCACTTTTTAAAAGTGAAAATGTTGATGTGTTAATTCATAAGCTAGGAAAGGAGAATAATGCCATACAGAAATCAGACTTTCATATTCACAAAAGTTTGGGGCAACTACTGACTTCTATAATCTGTAGCCTGCCCGGTTGTGTAACTCATCTTCAATCTCCACTTGATAAGCAAAATGCATGTTAGGTCATTCTGCTTAGTTAGATTTTTCTAATCTGTCAAAGAACCACTTCATTACTAATGATTTGTGTCCCTACTAAAGCGCATTCATGCTTAGAATATTGCTATAATGTATTGACAAAGGATTTTATTGCTGCCAGTGTGCTAATTGAAACTCTTTATATCACAGTTAAGTAAAACAAAATTGAATAAATCCAGCATGGTAATCTGACCAATAAAATTTCCCATATATTGCTGGCCTTCAAATCCATGCAATTAAAAAACAACAGAAAGGTAGGAAAATATCTCCATAATAAAGAAAAAAGAAAATGTTCAAAGAATGATTTCATAACCATCCATGCTATTTTGGATGGAATATGCAATTACTGAGATTCATATTCAGATAAAAATATAAAAAGTATATATTTCAAGATCTAAAATAAAATATCTCTAATATATTGAGCCAGAAGAAATATATATACATGCATTCAAGACATGTTAATTGAGCATATACAGTTTTGGAGGCTGTAGCTATAAGCAAAATGTACAGAGTTCTTATTCTCATGGAACTGCTGGGATAATGAGGAATACTGGTATATAAACAAATAATTAAAATGCATCTTCTTGGAGACTGTGATGGGGAGGACTTTGGGAGCATAGAAAGGAGCACTTAATCAGATCTGGTTGGAGAATAAGAGCACAGGGAAGAAACTGGTCAACAGGTCAATAATTGATTTCTAAAGGGACATCTAAAGGAAGAGTGGTAATTAAACAGAGAAGGAGGAAGTGGGAAGATTGTTGAAAACAGGTGTAAGGGAGACTCAGTGCGTTCAAGGACCTGACAAAGGGGAGATGAATTTAGATTTGAATGGGTAAGAGCTCAGTTAGGAGAGTTGAGTGTGCGCAAGTAAAGGAATCTTTCCAAAGTTTCTGTTTTCCACATAAGGCAAGAGACAAAGCAGAACTAGTATAGAAGAAACTCTAAATAATGTGAAAATAAAAATAAATGCCTAGCATTGTTTCCCTGACTACATCCAAAAGGACCACAGGAAGCTTATAATAAATAGGATCAGTACAAGTGACCTATTGAAATAAGGCCAAAAGAATAAGGGCAAGAGCCAACGCTGGTTAAAAATGGTTACTCACAAAAACAAAGGAGTAGATCATGATAAATTATTGCACATTGACATTTGAATTACCTTGAGTTTCCTAGTACCTTAGCTAAAAGGGGAAATATAACTTCATTGCTTAATAACGAGAGATTACCCCACCTTAAGCAATGAATGCCAAGATGCATACAGAAATATAAAGCAAAATTGAAATATTGTATTTCTATATCTTTATAGAAGTATTAAGGAGCAGTGAAAAATAGAGTGGTACGTTTCTAAACTGCGTCTGTGACAAATAAACAGAGATAATTTTGCTGTCCGCTTCTTACGTGATTGTGATTATAGTGAAATAGGTGGTCCTATTTCTAGACACATTTCCACGAGAAGCCAGAACAATCCACTTGTATAAACCTCTAGTTGGAGAAATTTGATACAGGACTACTGTTAGGTAATAGAAAAGAACGTATATGTTTCCTAAACTAATACCCACTTTAAATCATACAGAAGTGAATTACCTCAATGAATGATGAGTCTCAGAATGCCTGTTTGGAGTGGATCATTAAGAAAAAATAGAAGAGCTAAGGAAGAAGCACCCCAGCAGACGTGAAAGCCACCCTCCTCTAGCCTGGCACAGGTTACTGCATACAAAATATCTGTCAGAGTTACTATTTTTAAAGTGTTTATTCCTAAGTCAAATAAACATTGTGATCTGAACCATGATTTAGACTGTAAGTACTGAAAGGTCAGGAGCTGTATCTACATCAGTTTAAATAGAGAACCCTAATCCCACAGCAGGATTTAAGAGAAGTCCTGAAGTTCCACATGTACTGGGTAAAGCCACTGTTCCTCTCCCACATGCTCACCTCTGTGTGGAACTCTCTGTCAAGGAGCTCACTCAGAATAGGCAATTCATAATTCAAGTTGATAGTCACCTTCCACTACTTATCCCCATATGAGGTACATATTTCTTTCTTCAGTGTTGAGTAGAACCCCAAGCCTTTCAAGTCACCCTCTCCACTCAGATGTTTAATCCCCTGCATTCTGCCCATCTAGTCCACCTCGCTCAGCCACCTCTATTGTGCCCACCCCCTCCACTCTCACTTGTCCAACTCTTGTTTGAATTCTTTCCTTCGCTTCTCTCCAATCCTGTTTATTAGATAGTAGAGAAGACAAGAGGTGAATTTCCCTGCCCAATTCACTATACCACTTTCTGAGATCACTACCTCAGTTCTCTTCATAAAACTCCAATGCCACCTTCTCCTTTCCCACTTTCAGTTGATAATCTTGCTTCCTATTTCCCCAACCCAAGAGAACAGAAGCAACTGGATGAGAACCCAATCATCCTTTCATGTCCAAATCTAATAACTCTTTGCATCTGTACCTACATCTTCTTTCCTTCTGCTATGATGGGTGACTATGCCATGGACAGCTCTTCCACTTGTGTACTTGATCCATTCCCATCTTCATTCAGGGCTTTTACTCCAATATATATGCCACCCCTAATCTTCAGCATCCATATATTCTTCTCCACTACAGAGTTCCCATTAGAAAATACTTTTCCTATAAGAAGTTCCAACTTAAAAATAATTCTCATCCATTTTGCCTATTTTTTATCACTTTAATTCAATCCACAGGTCTCTTATTAATCAACTACCTACAGCATTTGCATCATCTGTTTTATTTCATGCAAGCCTCTCTCAGTTTAATTTTTAGACCTCATTCTCTCCTAGCATTTTTCTTCATGAAATGGTCACTCTCCTCCTTTTTGCAGATCTCCTTCAGACACTGTAATTCTAAAGAGCCCCAGGAAAGAGTCCTTAAGTCTCTTCTTTTCTCCATCTCCTTCTCTCCTAAAGGGATATCATTGAGCCTCCTGCTTTAAATATCATTGTATTTCCCAATTTGTATTTCCAGACCTGACCACTCACTTGACCTCTAACTTGTATATCCAATTGCCTACTTGAAATACTCTCTTGGAGACCTAATAGATACCTTAAAGTGAAATATCCAAAATATTAACTCTTAGTTAGATAAAAGTCTAGATCAAAGTCTTCCTACCTAGATCAAAGTCTTCCTCAACATTCCCCCATCAAATGTGTTGATCAAGCCAAAAACACAGATGTTTTTCGTTCATTAGTTCTTCTTATCAGAAAATTCTGTTAACCAAAACATTAAGAAGTATTCTCAATCAAATAATTTTTTACTTGGTGACTCCTGCCAGAGTCCAAGTCATTATCATCTTTCACCTGGACCAACATGTTATCCTCCAGTTTTCTGCTTTCAGAATCTATTCTCAACATAACAGATATTTTTTTCCAAAATATTATAAAAGATATAAGACACAGAATCTAGAATTTAAAAAAGGATGCTTTGTGCACTCATCACTCACATTAATTAAAAAGAAAAATTATATTTATCAGATTTTTTATGAGGGAAATAGAACATTATAATTATGAATATCCAACAATATAATTTTTAAATTTTTGCATGTTTATTTTTAAGTGAGATTGGCTATGATTTTCACTTTCTACTATTTTTTTTCCCACTTTCTACTATTCTATGCTAACTTTGTTAAGTATTGCTGGATTAAAACATGAATCTGAAAAAAAATTCTATTTTCTATGCTTTCCAACATTTAAAATATAATAGAAGTTAGTTGGCTCTTTAACCTTTGAAAGAAAACTGACACGGTTTGGAAGTTGTTTTTGATGGTATTTTCAAGGTCATCTGTATTTGAGTCAGGTGTTCTACCTCACAAGCTGATTTTGTTCATTCATATTTCACACAAAATCCCCTTTTTTCTAGATTTTTTAAATGTATTAACATTTCAGCCTGAAGATTTTTATTTGGTATTTAAAAAATCTTTCAAATATGTTTATCTTTTTCTCAATTATTTTTCTTTTAAAAACCTTCCTTATTTCCAATATTACCTTTTTACAATTTATTTTTGTCTTGATTACACCTGCTAGGTATATATGGATGGTACTACTCTCTTCAAAGAAAATATTAAATGTCCTCATCAGTTAAGTACTTAGGCATTCTTGTTTCCTAAATGCTTAGTTTCTGCTATTCAGAGTCTTAATTCCGACCTTTTTTTTCTATTTTGTTTGTTTGACATTATATTTCTAATTTCTTGAGTTAACTATACAGTTTATTATTTTCCTTTTACTTGCAAAACTGTGGGAACATTTAAGACACATCACATTTTCTGCCAGCTACAGTATCAGCTAAACATCATCAAATAAAATACAGTGTTTGTACTGTAATTATTTTCTAAATAGACTATAATCACATCACACTTTTATTTACGTTTTAACCCAGGATTTAAGGCAATGTTCTCTATTTTTCAAGTTTTAAATTTTAAAATGTTAATTTCTAGTTTTATAGTTTGATGGTCATAAAATGTGACCTCTGCTATTTCTACTTGCAAAATTTGTTGAGAATTTCTTTGTGGCCTGCAAAATAATATAATTTTGTAGATGCTCCATAGACACTGGGGAATAAAGAACATCTTCAGCTTACAGAATACAAATCTGAGTATATTACTGTTAAATTAATAATATGTTATTCTGATCTTCTGAATTAAGTTTAAATATTTTCTGTGTTTGTGGCACAGTTTATATGCCAGAAAATTTGGCAGTGCATTTAAAAAGATGAAAGGATTGAAAACAACATAACAGCTTTAATCACTGTACTTTGACCATTACATTTGAGCAATATCCCATATTGACAAAATGGGATTATAATAATCGCAAAGATTTATTGAGTGCTTACTATGTGGCAAGCACAGCCCAATGCAATTCACATGCACTGAATCCATGCATAAGTCACCTGTGAGCTGAGTACTAATATTAGTTCTGTTTTAAAGATGAAAAAGAATGAGGCACAGAGGTTAAGCATGGTTGTCTATAAATATTAAAAAATGTAATGATCTTATCACTTATTGTTTCTTGCTAAAATAGAGAGCTACTTAGAAATAAATGGAGAAATAAGATATGTTATTAAAATTTTTTTGAAAACTGGGATATATGATTCATTCATTCACTTTTTAATGTACCAGATATTTATCAAGTACTCATTATGTGCTCAGAATTGTGTTACGTCTTAGAGACACAAAATTAATATAAAAGCATCCCCACCATCAGAGAGCACACAGAAAGAATGTAAAAGAGAGGTTACTGCTTTGAATTACCAGGGTTGTTGGGAATGGGATTTGCAATGAGAAGGCAGGACCACATATGACTTTCTTCACCTCCCCTCCTTTGTAAGATTTCAGACAAAGTTCACTTCTGTCTTTCCTCCCCCCTTTCCCTCCCCTCTCCCTTTCTCTGTCTCCCTTCTTCTTCTCTCTCTCTCATACACACTTTCTTGACTATGTTTCAAGTAATTGTCAGATTTGTGGGTCATGTGTAAGCTGAACCAAGGAAATTTTCCTTATTTCTGTTGTCTAATAAATCTCAGCAGCCTCAGATAGCTAAAGGTAAATGGAGGATTTGCATCTCCCTGTAATAGCTTCCCTACTGGGTGGTACTGCCAAACATCCAAACATTTATCAGCAACATACACACATTTATAAACTAATTTTCTAATTTACCCACTCTCTTTCCACAGACACTCAGGGAGGTGTACCTCAAGATTGGTGCTCGATCTGAGGCCGGGATCAGCCAACTTGGGTCAAGTAACAGTTCTGCACAAACTGAAGTGCATTGAGCCAAGTGGGGATATACAGGCCCAAACAGAATGTAAGTGCTGTTCGGATGGTCCTGGCCATCAGATGATGCAGAGTTGGTGGCACCTACACAGTGTTTCTGGGTAAACATTGCTACTGGATGCCACTTGTTTTGCTAAAGAAAATTAATTCTGACACCTGTATACTAACTAAAAACAAAAACAAAATCACTCCCCAAAACTCTGGTACACATTTCAAGAATAATATTTCAAATGTTTCCATAACCATGTTTGCATTGTGCATTCTAAATTTTTTTCAAACGCTGAGTTGCCCTCAGGTATGGATTAAAGTTACCTTCCACACATAAATGTCGTGTTTATAATGACATAGACTAATGTCAATGATCATATGCATGGTCAACCTGGAAGGAAAACAGTTTAATCAATTTCATACCCCTCTCAGTTCTCGGTCGGCTACTATAATTGTTCAAGCAGTGCGACAGGAAAATAGACAAACTTTCTTCAGGGGTTCGGAGGATTCTCTCGTCAACTTCAGGTAAGAGGAGGAGAGGAAATAACAGGCTTCTCTGCCTTTGTTGATTAGCAACTATACTTTATCAGAAAAACTATCAGAGATTTTTTTTTAAAGCGAATTAGGAAAAAATGTTGGAAACTCTAAGCTGTCTGTAATAAAACTTTGACAATACAAAATTCAGAATACGACCTTAGGAATGAAAGTGAGTTGCATGAAAATAGCAATAACTTATCTGTCTGTGGAAGTGTATACGGAAAAATGTTCTAGTCAATCCAAAAGGAACATGTCTCAACTCAACATCCCTTTAGCAATATTCCAAAGATGTGCCTGACCACTCCAAAGCAATGTTTCAGGAGGGGAATGGTGAGAGCAAACAATTCAAAGTGTAAAGGGAGAATGATTTTACGTAATTTCGGCTAAAATTTTTCTTTTGTTTTTCCCTTTGAAATTTCCTAAATATATATAGTCATGTAACCGCATTGACAGGGAACTTCCTAGAGCCTTCGGAAGGGCTCATATAACTGAGGGGTCCTGACATTTAAGATTTATATTTTCATGGTAAATCTCTCTATTCCTGAATAAAGAAAGTGGTTGTAATATCTTCTAGGTATTAGCTCTGTTGTTTCTAGTATAAGATAAAAACTTTACTGCTGATTTGTTTAAATATTTTTATTATACCTGGGGCATATATTTACAAGACAAATAATTATTTAATCATAAGTACTTTTTATGTATACTCCAGAGTTTAAGTTCCCACATGCACAGAATATGAAGTGTGCATTTTCTAAGTTTCCACACTTAGAAGGTGGTACTCCATAGATATTATGCAGTTTGTAGCCAATGAGTATGCAATAAATACTGACAGGGTAACTAAATGGAAAAAGCAACTGGAAGGAAATTTTCTAAAGAAATTTCTGTAACATCCATAACAAGCTGTTGTTTGTAGCAGGTTTTTAATAGATTTTTCTGCTTTATTGAACTCATTGGTTGCATTTGCCCAGGGTACATGCTATTCATGTAGAGAGCTATATTCAGAACTATTTGTGGACCTTCGTGAATAATGGTAGTTCCGTTTTTTTTTTAAATGAATTGGAAAAGCTTTCGTTTTTGTGGGTGATCAACTCCCCCCCCTTTTTTTTACCTCTTTGAAAGCTAAGTATAGCTGAAGAAAATGGTTTCTACTCTTTAGAGAAATACTTACCATATTTTAAATGTTGCCATCTATGAAGTTGAATAAAAACATATACGAAACTTTAGGTTATATGATGCTGACCTTTCTTAGGAGTGAAGAATGTTAGTGAGGGTTTCTCATTCAGGACACAAAATTATGAATGCAAGTGAATGGAGGGAAAATAGCAATAGCTTCTCTGTACGCGAGCATGTACACACAAGAAATCGTCCTACTATATCCCAAAGAAACATGATGGTCTCACTAGGCTAGACTCCAGAATTCTGAAATCAGAGTTGGGAGAGCTGGTTCTTTCTGAGGCTGTGAGGGAGAATTAGTTGCATGCCTCTCTCCCAGCTTCAGGTGTTTCTTGATTGTAAGAATTAAGTGCTTTATATTGGATTAAGGCCCATCCTAATGACTTCAGCTTAACGTGATCATGTGCAAACACCTATTTCTAATTAAAGTCATATTTATAGGTAATGAGAGTTAGGACATTGACGTTTTTGGGGAAGATGCAATTCAACCCATAAAAGCATATGGCTTTTTTAACCAAGGGCATGTGGGTGGAAGCACCGGTATGCCGGTTATAAGCCTAGCTAAGCAAAAGGCTTCACGTGTTTATACCCACTCTTACATCTCTAGCATTGCAATGGGAAGCACATAGTTTTCTGGGACAGAAAGAGAATGACAGAAGGAGTATGAGGTGGGACTGAGACATCTCTGCCAACACAACTGAAAACAGAGCTACACATTCACACCCAGACTAGATCACCTGAATCACAGCTACTTTGCCAATGTAAGAACAAAACTAAATGTCGTTTTAAGCTACTGAGTTTGAGTATGGTTTGTGTTGCCGCAATTTGTAGTAATAGCTGATAACAATTAAACTCTAAATTGTTCCTCTACTAAGTTTACTTACAGGTTTGATGTCAGAAGATTTAATGCATGTTATTTCAATATAATAAATGCTTATTTCTCCTACTTTCTTATAACTTTGGGGGACTTTTCTTAATAAACTTTGCAAACCGTAAAACCAGTAACAAGTATGGAGAGAGAATTTTTCAGTTTTATACATCTAAAACACTTAGAGAAGAGATGTACATGATTCATTGCATTCACAAGTGTTTTGTTCGGCTGTCATCTTAACATACATCCTCACTCTAACTCTAAACCCAGTCATACTAAAAAGAGTAACTATTTAGCTAGTAGATAGTCATCTAAGCTCTCCACCCCTTTCCCACTAGGCAGAATATGCAATTCTGAAAAATAAAGGAATGTAGAATATTCAAGAAGCTAAAATTTGAGGGGTAGTTTGATTTTTAAGGATATAGAATTTATACACAGAGTCATGGTTGGTTTTTCATCCCTAGAACAGCACTTCCCTCTTGAGTCATCCTAGCCAGAATATTTTTACATGAAATTCTGGAAAAGAAGACATAACATAATAATTATAAGCTAAGAAGCCAAACACAACTGCATCTGTACTCAATCTACTGGCAGGAAATGACCATAAAGGATATGCTTAAACTCAAAGATTTTCTCTTATGCACAGGCAGGACTGGAAGTATCAGTTCCAATACCTGAAATAACAGATTAGTTTAAATCTGGAATGCAACTGAGTCTAAATACAAAGTTATCTTTATATTACTACCAATAAAAACTTCAATCTATTTATTATTGTCAGTCTCTGTTATTAAAATCAAGAACATGGAAAAATCAACACCCATTATTATTTTTCGTGCTTTAGCATTACTTCACATTGTCAAGTTTAACTTGCCCCCATCTGGTAGCTAATAACTCTCTCCATGGCTATGAAAATGTAACTGCCCTTTGAGCACTTTTGCATATGTTTTAAATCTCACATATGTCATGTGACATATTAAATTCAACATGCTTTAAATTGACCTCTGCAATATTGTGATTTATGAGAAATATAAATGTTTGGTCATTCAGATGACAAAAATATATTTCTCATATAGAGTTGGTCTTCTTCCATAGTTCCTGGCCAACAGGTCCTACGTCCCTTGGAATTTCCTGATCAGAAGAGCAATGGGAGCATCTTTTGTTATATTTGGTCTCTGAAGATGTTCAGAGCCATAAAAATGAGACAAGTATCTTGTTATGAATAACAAGACCCCCCCCCCACCACCACAACTGGTTTGTGTTAATGAGGTAACTTCTGGAAAGCACTTAGGGATGGAGCTGGTTGCCAGGGGAGCTAACCATGAATAGAGAGTTGGAACTTTCAGTCCCACCCTCTGATTTCAGGGGTAGAGAGGTGGGGGCAGGGAGAGAATGGAGCTAGAGGCTGAATCAATTACCAATGATCAATGGCCAATAATTTAATCAATCTTTCCTATGTAATGTATCCTCCACAAAAAATGATGAAAGGAGATTTGGAGATATTCCAACTTGGGGATCCAAAATGCTTCCACATGTCACCATGCCAGGCCCTAAGCTCCATAAGGACAGAAGCTGATTCATTAGGGACCTCGCCATATGTATCTCTTCATCTGGCTTTTGATTTTCATCCCTTAGTATCCTTTGTAATAGACTGGTAGTCCAGTGATTAAATGGGTTTCTTGAGTTCTGTGATCTACTCTAGAAAATTAACTTAATCCAAGGAGAAGGCTGTGGGAACCTTTGATTTATGGCCAGTTGGTCAGAAGTACAGGTAACAACTTGGATTTGAGATTGGTATCCTGAGTTAGGAAAGGTCTTTGGAACTTCCAATTTGTAGCAGGTTGCTCAGAAACAGAAGTAACAACCTCGGCTTGTGATTAGCATCTGAAATGGAAGGCAGTCTTGTGGGACTGAACCTTCTACTGTGGAGTCTGACGCTATCTCTGGGTAGATAGTATCAGAATTGAGTTGAATTCTTATCGGTGTGGAGAAGCCTACACACACACACACACACACACATGCACGCACACACACACACGCACGCACGCACGGGCGCGCGCGCACGCGAGCGCGTTGGAATTTGGTCCAGTTACCCATTTTCTTTCTTGAATTTTCTCTTCTTATATACATATATACAAATCAATGCTTAGCTCATTTTCTATAACAGTTTTATGAGTTAACAGCATACAGTTTTACTGCATAACACGCAAGCCAAAAACCTTGCAGTCTCAATCTTTCTTCTCTCATACAGCTTGACTATTTATCCAATCTAATCATTAACTTATTTGTATTAATTAGTCCTCAAATATACATTTATTATCACTCTATTAATTTTTGTATGATTTTATTTTTCCTAATGAATAAAAGAGCCGATTCTTAGAAAAGAACCAAAGACCTTTAGAATTAAACACATACATATTTTTTAAAGATCCATTTATTTATTTGAGAAAGAGAGAGAGAGTGCAGGGGAGGGACAGTGGGAGAGGAATCTCAAGGGGATATCCCCACTGAGTGCAGAGACTGACCCAGGGATCAATCCCAGGACCCCTAGATGATGACTTGAGCTGAAAACCAAGAGTCAGATGCTCAACCGACTGACCCACCCAGGTGCCCCTAAAATTAGACACATATCTGCTTTTTATCCCAAGTTTCCATAATTCCTCACAGAACATTAAAAAATTTCATTCTTGCCTAACTTAGCCCCAGTCTACCTTGGAAATGGCAGTCAAGTTATCACTGAAATCTAAGGCCTTGAAACCTGAATCACTATATTGTACACCTGAAACCAATATTACAACTGTACGTTAACTAACTTAAAAAAAAAGAGAGAGAAAGACAAGTAAGGAACAATTAGGATCAAGGAAAAGGTGATGGTGGGTAATAGCCATGACACAAAGAGTTTATTATTGGATTTGCGGTATTTAAAAAGACTAAGCATTTGCATAACTATAACAGAATAGAAAATAATGTCATTTAGTTTTCTCAAACATTTGTTATACACGTTGTTTTTTTCTATATTAAACTTATTATTATTAACATTCAAAACTATCAGCAAATTAAAGAACAAGCACTTTTCCAAGACATTTTACAAAGCAAAGTTAGATGCAAATGGCAGTATGTGTAGTTAAGTTTTAATCCCATAAAAATTGATTTTTTAAAACATCCCTCAGGCTCTATACTAGTGTATAGGCACTCAGCCTGGCAAGGTCTCTCCGAAGTTTGATACAAATTAGCAAATTAAAAAATTAAAAAGCAAATAATTTGGTTTTATATAGTTCAATACTTTTTTTTCATATCTTAAGCGAAAAAATAAAACAGCTGAGCTTAAAATTTGGCAGGCACTCAGTCCTTAATCTAGAACATTTACTGTATTTAAAACATAAATTAAATTTCTTGCATCTGGATACATTATGAGGAACTGGATGGAATCCAAATATAACTTCTCTGGGAACAAATGAATTCCCCAAACACCTAAATCAGCCAAATGATTTTTTTTTTCATAGATTTATCTTTGTTAATAAGGCAAAACAAGCATTTTCCAAGTGCAAAATATTATTTTTGCTGCACATATTTTCCCTCTTACTTTTTAGTCTTGCCTACGCAGCACATGCATAAGCATTGAAGTACTTACAGGAAAAGCTTTATCTTTATCTTATAGAGATCTACTGGTGTATGCACAAAGGCAAATCTCAGCATCCACCCCAGAACCTAGGATACCCACCTATCTCTTTGACAGATAACATTAATTAGCTTACAAAGACTGACTAGAAAGAGGAGGAGCTAAAGCACCATAAGAATTTCAAGTCCAGTATTCCACCAACTAACTGAAATGCAACAATATCTTTTACAGATCTTTGGAATTAGAAGGGAATATGCTTTTCCAAACATTCATCAGTATTTATTTTGTGCATCTAATTACATGATGGGGATTATCAACATCCTTTGAAAAAATAGTCAAGAAATATAAAAATATAAAAAATAGCAATGATACTATGCCTTTCCAACTAGACCCACAATTAAAAATAAAATACTGCATAAAGAAATATTCAGAAAAATGGCTACATTTAACTAATGATTGTAGAAATATAAGTAGTCTTGCTATAGGATAATTTGACAAACAAAACCTGTTTCAATTATATGTAGTATTTACATTACATAATTCCATTTTATTGTTGAACATATAGAGCTGCAGAGATTTCTATTTGTTAAAGGATTTTCTCCTTTGGTGCCTGTGGTTCTTGGTCACACCGCTTCAAAGAATGAAGAGGGAGACCAGACAGAGTGGTGGGCAGCAAAACAATGTTTACTGAGCGATAGATAGCAAAGTGATAGTACAAATCTCCTGAGGAGGGAGGGGACCCAAGAGGTTGCCACCAGAGTTTCTAAGTCTAGGGGTTTTTATGGGCTGTTTTAATCTAATTAACCCTCCGTGTACCTGTCACCCAATCAGGTTTTTGTCACCTATCAATCACATGCGAAAGGGTGGAGGAGGGCTCCTTCTAGGGTGGTATAAAATCCTGTTAAGGGTGGTTTCCTCTTGGGGCATGGAGGGCTTGTCCCTGCCTGCCTGCTTTCCAACTATCCATCATTGTATTGAGGGTGTGTGTGTGTGTGTGTGTGTGTGTGTGTGTGTATATATATATATATATATGAAGAAAATTGAAAAAATCTAAAAACAGAACCCTATGGGACTAATCAGAAAGTTATAAAATTATATCATAGACTAGCTTTAAAGTACAGGAAACATACTTTTTCCCCAAACTTCTTAGTACTTGCATTTTTTTCTCCCAAATGAAATGTATATGGTGCTCAATTCTCTAGGCAGCTAAGGGTGCTGCTTAGTTTCTCCCTACCATAAATAGTATCTCCTGTGAGGTAACTTCTATGGGATTTAGAGGTACCCTGCAACTCTTGGATAATCACTGTTCCAGAACAGTAATAAGTTTTAACGAGTTTTTAAAAAACATGTGGCTAAGTAACAAACAAATCACAAGTTACAAGAAACATAAGCATATTAGTATCTGTAGAATAAAGACAAAAAATTTAATAGTCGTTATGTCTTAGAGTTGACTTTTCTTTTTTTCTCAGCAAATATTTACATTCAATTCTCCTTCACGTGCCACCTTTACAGGCAGGCCTTCCCAGAGAAGCCTATTTAAAAACCCAAATAATGTCAATATTCCTGACACCCTAGAACCTGCTTTACTTTCTCATTTTCCCTGTAGTACATTCTATTTTACCATATGACTGATTTATCTTATTTACTTTTTATTATTTTTCTCCACCCTAGTAGAATAGCAGAATGTTAAGCGTAAACTCCAAAGGGAGAGGAGGCATTTCATTCACTGATATGTTTTTCTAGCTGAGCAGTACCTGGCACATAGTAACTTCTCAATAAATCAATGACTGAATGCAAGTTTATTTGAATTTTGTGTATTTTATTCTATAATAATTTTATAAAAGAAAAAATTAAAGTTTTTTTTTTCTTTTAAAATATGTTTGTATGGAATTCATAGGAATGCTACAGCTCCAGGAAATTTAAAGAAACTTGGTTATCTAGGAAGCTAAGATTAATGGCACATAACACCAAATATCATAATCAGATCACAGAATAGCTTCGGAGTTATTGGAGTAGTTTTTTTTTTTTAGAAGATTTTATTTATTTATTCGACAGAGATAGAGACAGCCAGCGAGAGAGGGAACACAAGCAGGGGGAGTGGGAGAGAAAGAAGCAGGCTCATAGGAGGAGCCTGATGGGGGGCTCGATCCCATAACGCCGGGATCACGCCCTGAGCCGAAGGCAGACGCTCAACCACTGTGCCACCCAGGCGCCCCTGGAGTAGTTTTTATAAAAGAAATCTAGAACTTCTAATTTGACTATAACTTTACTCTTTGATAAAAATCACAAATCTTTCTTAGTTGTTTAGGAACTACAGAACAAAAGTGCATAACCATGTAAGGAATAAAATGCTGGACCATGGCTCTCAAGATCATTGTGAAGCAGTAGGAAAAATTTTTCTAATGATGATAAAGCAGAACACATTTTTAAAGCCAGCCATAGAGAAAATTATCATTTTTAATAATTGAAGTGGCCATATGTCTAAATTTCTTACATTAAAGTCCCAAAGACATAAATCTGATCGAAAAACATTAGCATCTATTCTAATAGTTAATAGTTATTATAAGAAGATGGTGTGTAGAAACCTAACCATTTCAGATTAGGGCAAAGGAGCCTACAAGACAGCATCACTTCTACTCAAACAGAAGAAAATAACCAATAAACATTTTAAACCATTCAGAGTTATAGCTGAAATCAGTCTAAATGAACTAAATTCCAAGTGCAAACCTTAGGAGAGACAAGATCAATGATCTCTTTTCTTCCCCTGGGGAGGCATGATGGAAACAGAGTTAACCCCGTCAGGAAATATCACAGGAGTAAGGAAACAGTCAAAGAAAGATTTCTTTTTTTAAACAAGATTTTATTTATTTATTTATTTGAGAAAGAGAGACAGACAGCATGGGGTGGGGAGAGCAGAGGGAGAAGGAGAGAGAGAATCTCAAGCAGACTCCACTCTGAACACAGAGCCCAATGAGGAGGGCTCAGTCCCATGACCCTGAGATCATGACCTGAGGCAAAACAAAGAGTTGGATGCTTAACTGAGCCACCCAGACATCCCAAAGAAAGGTTTATTTTTGTAACTTTTTTATTTTGATGTATTTCCAAATTTATAGAAAAGTTGCAAGAATAGTACAGAGAGAGTCTATATCCTTCTTTCTCCGACTGATTATTTGTTTATACTTTGCCCATTTCCTTTACCATCTGCTTTTTATCCTATTGATCCACTGACCTATCAACACATATATTTTCCTGAGCTATTTTAGAACAAGTTGTAGACATTTACCTTACATGTTTTAGTGTGTATTTGTGAATAGTATGAACACTCTCTTAAATAATCAAATTTTTAAAAAAAAAACTAGCTTTGATAAAGTTCTATTACCTAGTCCACAGTCCATATTCAAACTTTGTCAAGTTGTAATGTCCTTTGCATCAAGCAATAATGTCCTTTACAGCTCTTTTCATCCCAGGTCCATGATACCCATTGCCTTTAGTTGTAATATCCTTGTATTCTTCTCTAATCCAGAATAATTTTTCTGCCTTCTTTGTGTTTCTTAGCTTAATATTTTATTAAGAGTACAGACCAAGTTTTTGTTTGTTTGTTTGTTTTGCATAATGTCTCTCTATTTGGCTTTGTCTGATATTTCCTCATGATTAGGAACAAGTTAAACAATTCTTCAGAATACATCATATCAGAAGGTACATGATGTCACTTTGGGCCAATATTGGTGATGTTGGTATAGTTACCTTCCAAATTTCAGAACCTGTAGACTAGAATGACATACTGAATTCTGGAAAAGCCTAGAAGCAGAGACAAAAATGTCCCCTTCCTACTTCTGTTCTCTACTTGCTTTTCATGGAGATGTGATGGTAAACAGGGCAGGGCTGTAAAGCAGAGAGATTTCTCTGGAATCTAGTGGTTATTATATTCCAAACCCTTTGGAAGGGAAGTAATTGATACTACTTTTAAATTATATGAAGCCAGTGTCGAGCTGATATTAACTAAAGCTCAATTCTGGATTCGGTTGTAAAAATAAGATATTCATACATGAGGCCCTACAGAAGAAGGGGCAGTTCTTCTATGAGAATAAATATTATCTACCACAGTGTCCTCCATAATCTCCATGATAGAATAAAAATATTTGAAACATGCAAAGAAACAAAGAAATAGAATCCATAATAATAATCCATAATAAATATTGAGCAATAAAACTTTAAGGAAAAGTTGGACTTAAAGTGGGAAGGATGAAGAATTTCAGTAGAGAAATTAAAATCCTAATAAAAGAAGCAAATGGAAATTTTATTTTATTTTTTAAAGATTTTTTTATTTTTAAGTGATTGCTACACCCAAAATGGGACTTGAAATCACAATCCAAAGATCAAGAGTCACATGGCATACTGACTGAGCCAGCCAGGCACCCTGTAAATGGAAATTTAAGTACTGAATAATATAATATCTGAAATAATGAATTGATGAATATAACAGCAGACTAGATGGAACAGAACAAAGAAAAACTTAAGACAGATTAATAAAATGTATCTAGTCTGAACCCAGAAGAAAAAAAGGAAGAAAGAAAACTAGATATAATACTGGAGACCTATGGGAAAATATGAAATGGTCTAAGCCAGAAAGGAGATGGAGATGATATTATTCTAAATAATTTTATAAAATTGATAAAATGTATCAACATACACATTTAGGAATCTCAGAAAACCCGAGGAAAGACACAATACCAGAAATATGATAGACCAGTGGCTGAAAATCAGAGCTAAAGAGAAAAATTTTAGATGCATCAGACTGCCAAAAAAGATCCCACATAAAAGACCATAAAAAATAAAGAAATGAGGAGCCTAAGTAAAGGTAAATATATGAATAAATATAAAAGACAATTTTTAATCAGTTATTTAAAAGACTAATGATTTAAAAAATAATGTACAAAATATGTATATATTTAGAAATCCCCATTATATAAAATATGTATGCATGTCTAGATCCTATATAGATTTATATTTTATATATGTTCTATATTTGTATGCATATCTAAAATAGCTACATATATTATATAGAAATAAAATATGACAACTATAATAGCACCAGAGATGTAAATGAGGGATAAAGTGAACAATATTGTTTTATTTTATTTATTTTTTTAAAGATTTTATTTATTTGACAGACAGAGAGCACAGGCAGGCGGAGTGGCAGAGGCAGAGGGAGAAGAAGGCTACCCACTGAGCAGGGAGTCTGATGTGGGGCTCGATCCCAGGACCCTGAGATCATGACCTGAGCTGAAGGCAGAAGCTTAACTGACTGAGACACCCAGGCACCCAAATAATATTATTTTAAGTTTCTTACATAATTCATAAGTTGTAAATATTTAAAAAATGTGTTAACATAAAAATAATATCAAATATATGTGATAAATGAATAAACCAATCTTCTAAATGGAGACCACTTCATTATGAAATTCAAGTCAAGTTGCTAAAAGTTCACTGTATCAAAGGAGAAGTATCAGACATCATTATGAATGCTATTGCAAATTCAGTTAAAATGTTCAAATATAAGATAAAATTATTTAGTTTTGTGTTGACAATGTGAATACAAATATTGTAGGGGCACAGAAGCTTGGCAAATTAAGAAACTTATGGAACAGGAGTATATCGGGAATTGGTTGTGGCCCATGCACCATTTATTTCTATGTCCAAATCAGCTGTACTAATGTACCTACTGAAATAGAAGCTATATTTGGCAATATTTACAGTATTTTTATGTATTTAAAGTAACTGAACTACAAAGTTTTGTGATACAGCTGATGTTGGTTAAAAATAGCCTTGCAATACAGCTTCTTTGCTGATTATAGTATTTTAGAAATTTTGAAACTTTACTATGCTTAGATCAAAAAGTGTCTTACAATGATATGAAACTTTTTTGTAAGTGAAATATATAAATTGTAATGTCTTTAATTCAAAATATGTTTGAAATATTTATTTAAAATATTTAATCAATGAAGTGCTCCAAAACTCAGCATTTAGTGAATTGTATTTATTTAATATAAAATAGGAAGATATTAAAATGTATCTTTATGTAAGCAAGGGGAACAGAAGAAACTAAAGATGAACAATTATTGGCATGAAAGACTTACTTTTGAATTCTTTAATTGTACTTTGTAATATCACAACTAATGGAAGACTCTTTCAACGAACCTTTAATTTTTAATTGGGTAGATTTATGTTCTGATAATGCATATTGAATAAAATTAATAAGGCTTATGATTTTATATATTCATTAAAATATTCAAAAGGATTACTAATAGAGATAATTTGTATGATAGTTTTGTCTTATAAAATATTACTTAAAATAGATTATGGAATATTTGTGGTATTTACATGTCTCAGTATTTTATAAAAAAATACCACTGTGAATATTATCCAGTTAATGGATTTTTTGAGTTTGCCAGATTCCTTAGCACCTGTAGAGTGATTCCTTTCTCAATTAAAGCTATCATGATATATAGAAAAGACAGTTGAAAGAGTAAATATTTTTAAATTTATTAACCAAAAAGGCAACCTTAAGGAAGATTTGTAGGCAAGTCCATAAAAAGTCTATATGGAAAAAATATATATATTAAATTGGAAAATATACAGTTATAAGAAATTGATTACAGTGCATAAATATGTATTTTTGTTTAAGCTCTTTTAAGTCCTCAGATATTTAACATAATATTTTTGAATCATGTTTTAATTTACACAGATATATGATATATAAATGGATTTTATTTATTTTTTTAAAAGATATTTATTTATTATTTATTTATTTGAGAGAGAGAGTGCGTGTGAACAAGGGGAGGGGCAGAGGAAGAAGAAGAGGGAGAGAATCACAAGTCGACTCTGCTGAGCACAGAGCTCACTGTGGGGCTCAATCCCACAACCCTGAGATCATGACCTGAGCCAAAATAAAAAATCAGAGACCCAACTGATGGAGTCACCCAGGAGCCCCAAAACTGATTTTATTTTTTTAAAAAAATTTGAATGGGCATTTTTATGTGAACACAATTATGATAAAACCAACATTTATGTCACTAAATAAATGTTTTAATATTATATTGATATTCTTAAAATTTTACCACCATCTTTTACTCTCATACAAGTCCCAGAATAGATGATAAATATAAGGTCAACCTTAATTAATATATATGAATCTTTTACAGAAGATAAACTCACATAAAGGTAAGAAAAATTGCTATCAACAAAATTTGTTTTCAGGTTAGAAAATTGAGCTCTAGAGATATGGAAACAATTAATGCATTGAAGGGCATTTCACATCTCTCTTTTTTTTTTTTAAGATTTTATTTATTTATTTGACAGAGAAAGAGACAGCCTGTGAGAGAGGGAACACAAACAGGGGGAGTGGGAGAGGAAGAAGCAGGCTCCCAGCAGAGCAGGGAGCCTGATGTGGGGCTCGATCCCAGGACCCTGGGATCATGCCCTGAGCCGAAGGCAGATGCTTAATGACTGAGCCACCCAGGTGCCCCAGCATTTGACATCTTTGACCTCAATGCCTTCGCCTATGAAATGATAAGGATACACATTGATTATTAATGAGTGTTAGAGACAACAGGTCCAAGATGGACTCACTTGTGCTAAGTCCCACATCAGTAAAACAAGCCTTTATACCTAACCTAGTCACAGCTTCAACCTCTCTCAACAATATAACCTTCAACTACTCAACCTGGAGTTACCTGGCCAGTACTAGTGAGGTAATCTGCATGATAGAGCCCTTATGTCCCCCGTAGGCAGGTGACCTTGCCTGAAACAAGGCATTGTTTGATAATAAATTTGTTTTGTGCCCTTCTTCTGACTTTAAAAAACATTCCTTTTCTACAGATCAGTGGAGGTCCTTTCTGTTGGCTAGTTGGGATGCTGCCTGATTCATGAACCATCGACTAAAGCCACTTGATCTTTAAGTTTATTTACAGTTTAATTTTTGTTGTTTATCATATAAGTAGGCTCCACACTCAGCATGAAGCCCAGTGCAGAGCTGGAACTTACAACCCTGAGATCAAGAGTCAGATGCTTAACCAACTGAGCCACCCAGTCACCCCTGAATTTTTGTTGTTTAGAAGGAGTCATTCAGTTTAACAATATGGCACTCAGTGGTCTACAGAGCAGTTAATAGTCAACAACCACAAATAGTTATCAAGCTATACACAAAGTACACAGTTTCTCTCCTATGGTAATATCAACTAGGAACCATTCTTAAGAAATGAAAGGTCACATTTTTTCCCCCTAAACAAAAATACAATATACAAAGGACTTCTGAACCAATGTCTCCTAAGTCACATGAAATTGCAAATCAGAATATTTTGAATCAAACTTCAAGAATGAGATTGAAATATATTTGGGTACGATATATGATACAGACAATTTGATAGGAAAATAAACATTTGGAAAAGAAAAAAATTCTTACAGTGGTGAGGGGTGATAGGAAACATACTGTAGAAATTACTCATGGATGAAAAATGGATGACAGTCTACAAGGACACACTGACAAACAATTGTTGAAACTGTGCAAGGGGAATAGCTCAACCTGCAGCAGTTAGCTGCAACTGAAAGCTTTGTATACATATAAACACTTAGACATGTATCTGCAATGTGAATAGCAGGGACAAAGGGAAGTAGCATCCAAACACCCTAGAAGATCTCTACTAAGATTCTAAGAGCAAGTGCTGCATCCAATATTTGAGTCTTCCTGCTCCTGTGAAAAACTTTCCAACACCATATTTGATTACAAACAACTAATGTGATCACGCTATGTGTCTCATTATCTGATGCAATCTATCCCACTATGGTAGCTAAACAAATTACTTTTCAAAACTTGCTTCCAGAAATTTAGTGCACAAATTATATTCTATATGTGATACTTGAGCTCCCATTCAGCTAAGATTCTTTTAAAGTAGAAGTGAGAGACTTTCTCCCTCTTAATAATTGAATTAAGCTTAGAACCTAATTAAAGTCATGGATGGCTCTGTAATAGCTATCTGAAAAAAATTATTAGATATATTTTTTTAAGATTTTATTTATTTATTAGAAAGAGCGAACCAGCACAAGCAGGGGATGTGGCAGGCAGAGGGAGAGGGAGAAGCAGACTCCCTGCTGAGCAAGGTGCCCGATGCAGCGCTCAATCCAAGGAACCTGGGATCATGACCTGAGCTGAAGGCAGATGCTCAACCGACTGAGCCACCCAGGCGCCCCTAGATATTTTCTAAAGGATAAAAATATAGCAGTGGAAAGGTTTGGCATCAAAGTGGAAGAGAACTTCCAATTAGCTACTGTGTTATTTTCAAATCTTTGCACTAACTGAATCAGAAAATGTTCTTAAACTATGATTCCTTGTGATTCTAAATTAAGAGGATCAGTAAATAATTAGGAAAAATGTGGTCAATAATAAGGCTAATAGATGACAAATGCAGTACTGGGAAGCTTAATGCAGACTAATGAGCTGAGGAAAAATTTTAAAAGAACTCCTTTTTTAATGGTTTGGAATTATACTAAACTAACCTGAATTTGTACTTTGGGGAAAAGACAAGATAACATGAATGTAAGGAGCATAAAATGAAAGTGTGAAAGCATAACAAGACACCTACAGAAAGGTCAGCCACAGAATCCATGAAAACTCTTGAGCGATTTTTTTTAAATTTTTTAAGCAGCCTTCATGTCATGAACATAGGGGTCTTGTCATTCAGGAGCCTCTCAATTAAACTGTGGTCTCCAAGACTAATATAAATCTCAGTGTCCAGATTGAGTTTACAGTCATTCATATTTTTTCACTTTATCACAAATAAAGTGAACCATTTGACTATGCTGCCATCCAGTCATTTTTGTGGTTTACAATTAGCCACCAAGTTCCTGAATTTGTTGTTACAGAAGGTTGGTGTTTTCTAGTCTGAAAAACTATGGATCATAACCACAGTTTATCCAATTCTTTCTTCCAATTTCTAGGTAAAAATGATCTAAGTCCCTTTGCCACTTTCTAATTGGTGATAAAAAGTGGAAAAAGCCCAGAGCTTCATTTTACAGGATTATGGAATAATGCATTTACTACCACACAAAACAACCAACCAACCAAACACACATGTTAAAACAAGACTGTGGCATTACCAAGTGAGCAGATTATCTCGTCTCAATGAGTTGTTTCAGTAGGCTGAATATTCAATTATTTTATCATTTTCAGTCATGAAATTAATTGGAATAGCCATTCAAGTATATGATTTTAGAACAATAAAGATATTATTCTCTAATCTGTAAATTCAATGCAATTACAATCAAAATCCTGTTTTTAAAATAAATATTGAAAATATGATACTAAATTTTAGATACAAAGTTGAAGTATCAAACAAATTTTGAAAGAAAACAAAATTAGAGAATTTATGTTACCTAATTTAATTACTATAATAATAGAATAGCTACAACTGGAAATCAAAAGACTGTAGGCCAATTCCTACTGTGGCTTCTTTTTGGAGAGCTTAAAAGCTAAAATGGTTTCTACATTTCAAAGGGATGTAAAAATAAACAAGAATATGTAGTGTGGCCCCTAAAGGATAAAATATTTATTATCTGGTTTTTACAGAAAAAAAATGGCCAATTACTGGTATAAAGGAACAGAAATCAAGACAGCATGGTGCTGGTAAAAGATAGGCAAATACATCATGGAACAGAGTAAATGTCTAAAAAATCAAACTACACATACATAGTCAAATTGCTTTGACAAAGGCATTGATATAATTCATGAGGAAAATAATTCTTTTCAAAAATATTTCTTGAGGGGCACTTGGGTGGCTCAGTCAGTTAACCATCTGCCTTTGGCTCAGGTCATGATCCCGGGTCCTGGGATCAAGCCCCATGTCAGGCTCCCTGTTCAGCAGGGAGTCTGCTTCTCCCTCTCCCTCTGCCCCTCTCCCCTGCTTGTGCTCTATCTCTCTCTCTCTCAAATAAATAAATAAATAAAACCTTTAAAAAATATATTTCTTGAATACCTATATTTCCATATCCATATCTAGCTCCATACCTCACATCACTTACTACAATTAAGTTGAGATTGACCACTTGTCACCCTCTGATTGAAGCAAGTATGAAGGTAATTGGTACAATTATAAATAGGATTGATTCCTTGATTTCTCTTTCCGCTGCAATTGATTTCTGTATATTAATTTTGTATCCTGTGATTTTACTGATTCATATATCAGTTCTAGTAATTTTTTGGTGGAGTCTTCTGTGTTTTCTATATAGAATATCGTGTCATCTGCAAATAGTGAAAGTTCGACATTTTCCTTGCTGATTCGAATTTTTTTGTTGTTGTTGTTGTTTAAGATTTTATTTGATAGAGAGCGACACAGCAAGAGAGGGAACACAAGCAGGGGGAGAGGGAGAGGGTGAGGGAGAAGCAGGTTTCCTGCTGAGCAGGGAGCCGGATGCAGGGCTTTATCCCAGGACCCTGGGATCATAACCTGAGCTGAAGGCAGATGCTTATTGACTGAACCACCCAGGTGCCCCTGCTTTGAATGCTTTGATTTCTGATTGTTTAGTTCAGACGCTGAGGTTAGGACTTCTAGTACCATGTTAAATAACAGTGGTGAGAATGGGCATCCCTGTCGTGTTCCTGACTATAGAGGAAAAGTTCTCAATTTTCCCCATTGATGATCATATTACCTGTGGGTTTTTCATGTATGGTCTTTATGATATTGAGGTATGTCCCCTCTATCCCTACTTTGTTGAGGACTTTTATCATGAATGGATGTTGTACTTTGTCAAATGCTTTTTGTGTATCTTTTGAGAGGATCATATGGTTCTCATCCTTTCTTTTATTAATGTGGTATATTACATTGATTGATTTGCAAATATTAAGCCACCCTTGTAGCCTGGGAATAAATCCCACTTGACTGTGGTGAATAATTCTTTTAATATACTGTTGGATTCAATCCACTAGTATCTTATTGAGAATTTTTGCATCCATGTTCATCAGGGATATTGGCCTGTAGTTCTCTTTTTTTAGTGGAGTCTTTGTGTGGTTTTGGAATCAAGGTAATGCTCGCCTCATAGAATGAGTTTGGAAGTTTTTATTCTATTTTTTGGAATAGTTTGAGAAGAAGAGGTGTTAATGCTTCTTTAAATGTTTGGTAGAAATCCTCTGTGAGGCCATCTGGCACTGGACTTTTGTTTTTGTAGAAATTTTTGATTAGTAATTCAATTTCTTTGCTGGTTATCAGTCTATTCATGTTTTCTATTTCCTGTTTCAGTTTTGGTAGTTTATAAATTTCAAGGAGTGTATCCATTTCTTCCAGATTGTCCAATTTGTAGGTGTATAATTTTTCATAATATTCTCTTATAATTGTTTGTATTTCTGTGGTATTGACTGTTATTTCTCTTCTCTCATTTGTGATTTTATTTATTTGGGTTCTTTCTGTTTTCTTTTTGATAAGTCTGGCTAGGGATTTGTCACTTTTATTAATTCTTTCAAAGAACCAGCTCCTGGTTTCATTGATCTGTTCTACTGATTTTTTTGTTTTTTGTTTCTGTAACATTTATTTCTGGTCTAATCTTTATTATTTCCTTCCTCTGCTGGCTTTGGGCTTCATTTATTGTTCTTTTTCTAGCTCCTTTAGGTATAAGGTTAAGTTGTTTATTTGAGATTTTTCTTGCTTCTTGAGGTAGGCCTGTAATGCTATATATTTCCCTCTTCTGACCACTTTTGCTGCATCAAAAAGGTTTTGGACCATAATGTTTTCACTCTCATTTGTTTCCATGTATATTTTTTCCTTATTCTTGAATTTCCTGGTTGACCCATTCATTCTTTAGTAGCATGTTTTTTAACTTCCATGTATTCGTGGTCTTTCCAAATTTTTTTCTTGTGGTTGACTTCAAGCTTTGTGGCATTATGGTCAGAAAATATGCATTATATGATCTCAATCTTTTTGTACTTGCTGAGGCTTGATTCATGACCTAGTATGTTGAGGCTTGATTCATGACTTACTCTGGAAAATGTCCCATGTGCACTTGAAAAGAATGTGTACTCCACTGCTTTAGGATGACATGTTCTGAATATGTCTGTATTCAGTGTATTCATCTGGTCCAGTGTGTCATTCAAAGCCATTATTTCCTTGTAGATTTTCTGCTTAGATGATCTTTCTATTTATGTAAGTGGGGTGGTAAAGTCTCCTACTGTTATTGTATTACTATCAATGAGTTCCTTTGTGTTTGTTATTAATTGTTTGATACATTTAAGTGCTCCCAAGCTGGGAGGATAAATAATGGTCTTTGGTTTAAAATCTAGTTTGTCTGATACAAGTATTGCTATTCCAGCCTTCTTTTAATATCCATTTGCATGATACATATTTCTTTATTCCCTCACTTTCAATCTGCAGTATCTTTAGGTCTAAAAACCATAAGATACTTGGGAATAAACCTAACCAATGAGGTAAAATATCTGTACTCTGAAAACTATAAAACACTCATGAAAGAAATTGAAGATGACACGTAGAAATGGAAAAACATTCCATGCCCATGGATTGAAAGAACAAATATTGTAAACATGTCTATCCTACCCAAAGCAATTATTACATTTAATGCAATCCCTATCAAAGTACCAACAGTATTTTTCACAGAGTTAAAACAAACAATCTAAAATTTGTATAGACCACAAAACACCCCGAATAGCCAAACCAATCTTGAAAAAGAAAAACAAAGCTGGAGACATCACAATTCCAGACTTCAAGTTACATGACAAAGCTGTAGTGATCAAAACAGTATGTTATACTGGCACAAAAACAGACACAGAAATCAATGGAACAGAACAGAAAACCCAGAAATGGACCCCCAACTATATGGTCAGTTAATCTTCAACAAAGCAGGAAAGAAGATCCTATGGGGGGAAAAAACCTAACAGTCTCTTCAATAAACGGTATTGGGAAAACTTGACAACAACATGAGAAGAATGAAACTCGACCACTTTCTTACACCATACACAAAAATAAATACAAAATGGATACAAGACCTAAATGTGAGACAGAAAACCATCAAAATCCTAGAAGAGAACACAGGCAGTAAACTTTTTGACATGGGCTGTAGAAACTTCTTATTAGATATGTCTCCTGAGGCAAGGGAAACAAAAACAAAAATAAACTATTGTAACTTGATCAAGATAAAAAGCTTCTGTACAGGGGAGGAAACAATCCACAAAACTAGAAGGCAACCTTTATAACAGGAGAAGATATGCAGGTGACATATCTTATAAAGTTATCCAAAATCTATAAAGAACTTGTCAAACTCAACACCCAAAAAAACAAATAATCCAGTTAAAAAATGTGCAGAAGACATGAACATTTTTTCCAAAGAAGACATACAGATGGCTAGCAGACACATGAAATGATTCTCAATGTCACTCATTCTCAGGGAAATCAAATCAAAACTGCAATGAGATATCACCTCACACTTGTCAAAATGAACAAAATTAACAACACTGGAAACAACAGGTGTTGGCAAGGATGTGGTAAAGAGGAACGCTGTTACACTGTTGGTGGGAATGCAAATTGGTGCAGCCATTCTGGAAAACAGTATGGAGATTCCTCAAAAAGCTAAAAATAGATACTCTATGACCCAGCAATTGCACTACCAGGTATTTACCCAAAGGATACAAAATACTGATTTGAAGGGATACATGCATTCAATGTTTATAGCAGCATTAACAATAGTTAAATTATGGAAACAGCCTAAATGTCTATCAACTGATGAATGGATAAAGAAGATGCAATAGAATATTAGCCATAAAAAAGAATGAAATCTCGCGATTTGCAATGACATGGATGGAGCTCAAATGTATTCGGGTAAGTGAAGTAACTCAGTCAGAGAAAGACAAATACCGTGCAATTTCACTCATATGTGGAATTTAAGAAACAAAATAGATGAACATAGGGAGAAAAAAAAAGGTGCCTATGCATAAAAATGACTTTTAACTATAAAGAACAAACTGAGGGTTGCTGGAGGTGAGGTGAGCAGAGGGATGGGCTAGATGGGCGATGAGTATTAAGGAGGGCACTTGTTGTGTTGAGCACTGGATGTTGTATGTAAGTGAAGAATCATTAAATTCTACACCTGAAACATAGTACACTGGTTGCTAGCTTGAAGGAATTTAAGTGAAAACTTGAAAAAAAAAGATAATTCAAAGAAATTCATTGAGACTGGAAGTGGTAGGAAGGAAGACCAACAGGGCATAATTGAGGGAACCCTGAAGAGAAGCGAGAGGAACCAAAACATGCACAGGGGTTGAGTTATTCTGGGTAGGATGTTAGGCTCCATAAAAAAAGTGACATTTGAGCAGAGACTTGGAAGGAGTAGAGATGATCAGATGAATGAGTAAGGTTGGAACAAATGTCATAGCGTGGACAAATGCTTGTTGTACTTCAGCAAAACAAGAAAACTACTGTGGTTTTAGTAGAATCAGCAAGGGGTTCATTGGCAAAAAAATTGGAGAAGTGTTAGGGTCATGAATAAAATTTCTTGGATTTTATTTTAAATATGATCTCAAGTCATTTGAGCTTTTGTGTTGAGCAGAGGAATGTCACACTTCGATCTACATGTAAAAGATTAGTTTTGTTGCTGCTCAGATAGACTGAATGAGAAGCAAGAGTGACATCAAAATCAGTTAGACAACAATTGCTGTCACCAAGCATGAGGTGATAGGGGCACGGTATGAAATTCTTTAGTAATTATCTATTTAATTCAGTAGTCACCACCATTCTCTCTCTAAAGCAAGTAGCCCAACTATTCCCATTTTTCATAAAAGGAATTATTGTTTATTCAAGATTGCACAACTAGGAAATTATAGATTTGGTATCAATAGAGTTTTTAATCACCTCGTTACAATGCTTCCCATAAACACACAAAGAAATACGAATATAACTGGGATGTAGTTTCAGAGAAAACAATGCTAAATAAAAATGACATAAAGAATTGAATTAGAATAAAGACTAAGATCATTTACTGGGACCACCTGATTTTATATTATCAAATGCATTTTTAAAAAAGATTTTATTTATTTGAGAGAGAAAGAGAGAGAGAGAAAGAGAGAGAGCATGTGGACAGGGGTTAGAGCAGAGGGATAAAACAGACTCCCCACTGACTGTGGAGCCCAAGGTGGGGCTCCCTGATCCCAGGAGCCTGAGATCACAATTGAGACAAAATCAAGAGTCTGCCGTTTAACTGACTGAGCCACCCAGGCGCCCCAAATGCATTTTTAATATGAGTTGTGAATATCTGCTGGGGAAAGCAAAATAAGTAAGTTGACCAGTCACAGTGTGTCTTTAAGATATGTCTTCTCTGTTTCAAAAAAAAAAAAGATGAAAAGAGTGACAAGGTCTTTAATTTTATCCTTACTTTCTTTAGGAGCTACCGTACATCAGGAAGGCAAGAGAGACAGAGCATATGACTTGCAGCATTCAATATTCACTTCAGAGTGTAGGCTAAGTTTTGCATGGGGGTCCTTGCTGCCTGTTGAGACTATTAGTCATGTAATAAGACCTGTTACTACAAAAAAGTTCTTATGAGTAGAAGTTTCCTATTTAAAGCACATCTTGTCAATTAAATCTGATCATATCCTTAGGGTAAGAGACATATTGTGGTTTCCCTTCTAATTGCCCTCATATTGAACACAGATGTGAGGTTTCTTTTGTGGTTAACCTTTGTCAACAGTATTACTGGATTGACTTTCCCTTCACACAGCACTTGCTGTTAAGCCATCTTTTATTTCTACAAATCTCTTTGGCCAATTCCCTTTTTCTGTCAACAATGAACATAACGGTACCTCTTTTCCCATAAAGGAAGACATTTTTTTAAAAAGTTCATTATTCTTTTGTTCCAACTGATGCTCAGAATCTTTATATCTTTTCTTTTCTCTCAGATTCCCAAATGGATGGGACTAATGCATTCTGCTGAAGTGAGGAACAAATGGAGTGAATGTAATTTCATGAATTAAAAATTACATGTGTATGTGGGGGATTTTACAGAGGCAATTTACTTTCATTTGATAACTAAGAAAGTAAGAGTATCCATCTTAAATGGTTTCTCTGTATCTACAGTTATAAAGTTTGGAATTAGTCAGACCCAGCTCTATGATCCATATCCGGATTTGGCATGTTACAGCCTTGAGGCCAAATCCAGCCTGCTGCTTGTCTTTGTAAATAAAGTTTCGTTGTAAGTCAGCAATAACTTAGCTTATATGCAGTTGATCTGAGTAGTAGTGATAAAGGTAGTATGGTCCACAAGTAGAAAATCTGAACTTTTACAGAAACAAGATATGTCGACTCCTGATCTACATAACCTCTTTCATGAATGCTTAGATTATAGAGTTGTTCTGATGATGAACTAAGATTGTGGTATGTGAAGCAATGCGGACTTTCCTGGAACACCACTGGCACTCAATTATTGAGGTTGATACCAATAGGCATGTGACAGAGGATGCTGCTAAAAAGGCCCAAATAATGAGATCCAATGGTCTTGGGTCTTGTCTGTGGACCAGTACCACCAACCGTCTGTTACAGATGCGTTTTCTGCATCACCCTTCCAAGAGTCGGTAGGTCATGAACAACTCCAAAATAACAACATGATATATGTTCTATTAGTCATGAGTTGGAAACATTATTTTATATTTAAATGGATACCACTTTTTTAATAGTTAGGAACCACTGGACTACTGTATCAATGCAGTATTCTAATTAACCTCTGAAGTTTATTTTATTTAAACATGACTGTCAATCTTACTGATTAACTGAAATTTGCAATTTGCACCTGTTTCACAAGGCTACTACCAAAATTATCCTGACATTCTCTTACTACGGATAACCTACCTGTATATTAAAATAAAAACTCACATGGTATATCAATAGAATTGTTCCTACTAGCAAAAGATTTATCATTAGGCAAACTTTGCAAGCATATTTAAAACATGCATTGATTTATTTAGGGATAATAAACATATGATTCATCCATATCCATTTGGCATGAAGTAAGCTCTGGTGAACATAAAGAATGTTCGGCCCCAGTGGTTTTTTTAATCAATGAGTATCAGGAAGACATCCTAATCAATGTATTTTATAATTAAGTATCAAAAAAGATAATATGCTTCTGTCAGTGGTTTTCGTGCATGTTTGTTTGTTTGTAATATTAGGTTAGTTCTTGTTGGTTTTTGTAACAAAAGAAGGAAGATTTTTCCTGCCTAATGTCTTCTGTGTCATTAAAGAGCTAATGTGTTCTGGTATGATGACGGTATTCCTTCCATTGTATTCAGTTTAGGAAACTGTCATTTTTTTTTAAGACAAAAGTAGGCAAACTTCTGCAAAAAAAAAAAAAGCCAGAAAGTAAATATTTTAGTCTTTCTAGCCACAAAAAATCTGTCTATCTATCTTTTTTCTCTTTTATTCCCTTTTCTAAGTACAGAAATTATTCTTCTCATGGGTTATATAAAAATAGGTCCCAACTCATTTTCGGCCCAGAGGCTGTTGTTTGGTTTGCTGACCTCTGTTTTAATGAGCCATCCTTGTTCTAGTGAAGAAGGTCAGTGACTGCAGTAAGACCCCATGAGCAGTCAATCTGGCATTTTGGTACAGGCTCCCTGGCTTTTTAAATGCTCACTTGTCCACATTAATTGTTATATTGCCGTTTAATATTGGAGCAACAATATGCCAAATCTTGTGGACTGAAACTCAGAGTAAGTAAGCAGGTCTATACAGACATGTCAAGTGATTACCTGTGTCATATGATTTCAGGGACATCAGGTGGCCATCCTGTATAAAACAACATTAGAAATATATAATAGTTTATCAATCATTAGTTAATGAATTATCTTTGTGCATGGCTTATTCCTTGTGTAACGTAATAATCCAGATGTGGTATCCAAAATAGTGTAATCAAAGTAAGCTTAATTTACGCCTTCCAATGAGGCAAAAAGTGGAGAAAAGAGTCTTGAGATACAGAATTTAAAAACTAGAGATGTTTTGCAAAAGCATATATGGAGCACTGAGGGGAGAGGTCCTTCTAACCTTAGAAATAGTGACCTAACTGACATATTATAAGCTTGGGGGCTTCTGTGAACCTTGGAGATTTGATGAAGATCCTTGCTTCCTCAGCAGGAATATAGTTAGGAAGGGGAAAGAAACTGAGCAGAGAGAACAGAAGGAAAATGTTACAAGAGCATCAACTTTGCTGAAGATGGATGTGGAAACAATTAGTTGAACTTCTTTTATACTTGTCTAGAAAAAAATATTTTATTACTCAAGCTCTCCTCAATTTAAGGTTTTTGGTAAAAACTGAACTGTTTCAAAACTACCAAAACACCCTTTTAGTCACCCCATAAGCAAAAAGCAAACAAATAAAAAAAGTTGTATCTTCTTTTGAGGCATAAAAACCAAAGATATTGCATCAATACCCACAATGATGACAGAGTTGGAACTTTTGAAATTTCATCATAGAAAAATTCTTTTTAGGGGTGCCTGTGGATGGCTCAGTCGGTTAACCAACTGCCTTTGGGTCAGGTCATGATCCCAGGGTCCTTGGATGTATCGAGCTCCCTGCTCAGCGGGGAGTCTGCTTCTCCCTCTCCCTCTGCTGCTCCCCCTGCTTGTACTCTCTCTCTCTTTCTGTCAAATGAATAAATAAAATCTTTTTTAAAAATTCTTTTTCTAAGTTCTAATTCTACTTTTCATTAGTTAATGTGATTCTAGGCCCAAATCAATTCTAATCTGAGTACTGTAGGCAAGACTTTAAGATGTCTGAGGATACTATGAAGTCTTATTTCGTAAATCTGAAAACAGGGTGGTAACAAAGACTTGAATATGAATCCTTTCAACATATTTTATACCCTCACCATCTTTTTTGGTCGGTGCTTTCAAACTGACATGAGTTTTGTTATAAAGAGAAGTGAGAGTCAGGTGTTCAAGGCCAAAAGGAATGCTACTTTGGTCAGGCAAGAAGGGAATTGGTTTGACTTTGCTCCAAGCAGGCAATTAAGGGATGATGAATTAGAATCCCCTCAAAGCGGGAACCCTATTACTCTCAGACATGTCATGCACTCTGAAGTGTAAAATGTCTGATCATAAATAATAACGTCACTAATTGTGTAAAAAACAAAGCGACCTGAAACAAATACTGTTGCTGTATGTGAGTGGCATCATTGATTGAAAAAAAATGAACTCATCTCAAATTTTTTTGCTGTGTTCGTACACACATAAATTTACTCCTTAAAATACAAGTGGAGAGACACGACATCATACTTGGACAGTATCTGTTCCTTTATTCAAAGACTTTTAAAAGACTCCAAACATCCTTATCATCTGAGATATGGATCCGTGTAACTAACTGAAAAATCAAATTGTCTGTAGTAATGTTTGAGTTAAAAATCTTAAAAAAACTAGTTGGAGTTTATACAAGTATGATATGAATATAGGCTATTATGGGATTTGATATGCATTATGGTTATAAGTAGCTATAAGTATTTGTGTGTGTGTATATATGTGTATGTATATATATAAATATATTATAATATATAGGCCATAAATATTGACTAAATTAATAAATGAATGATTAATGTTTGCAATGTTTGCAATAGATACAACTGTTTAAAAATTACTTTGTTCAAGTTGCTAGAATTCATGAAAATATGTGACATATCAGCTACATTTTTGTCAAATGATAATGTGAACTTAATGAAAACCCATTCATTAAATTTTCATTTTTATCAATGTAATACAACCTTTGAAATTAGTCCTTTCCAAATTTATAATGCCATTATATTCACAAATGCTATATTTTGAACAACCTACACTGATAGTAATCCATAGAAATTCTGGAAAGTTTGCACCTACCTCATTAAAACTCTAGTAATTTTTTTAAAAAACATTTTTCCAGCTTTATTGAGAAGTATTAACATATAACATTACGAAAGTTGAAATGCACAACTTGTTGATTTGATAAACTTATATATTGTAAAATGACTACCACCATATGCTAGCTAACGTCTCCATAATCATACCCCCACATAGAACATAGAAACTCATTTAGATTAAAAAAATAAATAAACTCCACTACTGCTAATTTGAGAAAATTATTTTTTTCCTATCTTGGTGAAAATTTTGCTATTTTTATACAGTCACACAATGATTTCACAGTAATGATGTCAAAAGTTCTGAGAGTCAAAAACTTTCATTATTTGCAGGTTGATATTTTTCTTTCCAGTGGGAAGTTGATGAGAAATTCCTTTCCATTACTCTTCTCTTTCAAAACAACGTAAAACTTTAGTGTTTTGAATAATCACATTTAATTTTCAGAACATCCATGTAAGGTGTATATTATTCTCTGCATTTTAGAGATGAGGAATTCAAGTCTCCTACATGTTCAATAACCAGCCAAGTTCACCAAGTAGTGGCAGAGCTTAGACTTTTGAAACTATACTTTTGAAACTGGCTTACATTATAACCAGATATTTAAGATAACCAGTCAGGGTTACTTTTCCTTTATACATATTTTTATAACTTGAGACTTTCAATTTTTATATTTTGGGCATATCACTTGTGTTTTGGTTTGGTTTTTGCCTTTCTCGAAATGTGGTATACTATACAGTTTTTTTTTTTTTAAGACTTCCATTTTAGGTACCTGTACACTGAAACTACAACCTACACATTTTGACTGGACTTGGGTATCACCAGTTCCTCAGTCATGCATTTACTGATAATCTCTTACTTTACTTTAAGAAGCGGTTAATCTCATTCACTGCACACACACGCACATGCGTGCACATGCGTGTATGTAAATCAGTGTAAATCTCATTCTGGGTACAAACGGCACCTTATTCTGTATTGTGTACTAGCCACATAATCATAAGAGATGTAGCACTGTATAATAGAAAGAACACAGACTCTAATAATAATTTCAAACTAAACTGGGATTCTGTTTGTTTAGCTGGGATTCTGTTTGAGCTAACAGCACCGATCTGATCCTGAGAAAGATGTTAAACCTCTCTGAATGCTTGTTTCATTATCCTAAAATATGGATAACCCTAATTAAGTTCATAATGTCATTGTGAGGATTAAATTAGATATATAATATCCTAACACAATCTTCAAAATATAATTGTAGCTATTGTTACATAAACAGGGCATAACGATGCTCTGATGACAGGTTGCTTGAGAATGGAAAATCATGTATGTACAATACCTAGTACAGTGCCTGACACAGAGAAAGCGTTCTCTAAATGGTAGCGATTTAAGAGCCATCTCTTATAGCCTGGGATTAATTAATTTGGAAAATTTCACACCATGCAATAAACAGATGTTGAGTATGTGCACTATTTCAGGAAGTATGCTTACTTTAGAGGGGAAATAAAATGAAGCACGATATGATTATTGCCCTCAAGGAACCCGTAAAGCAACTACATTATACGCATTTCCATAGTTATGCATTAAATACATTAAATGTGTTAATTATAATAGATGTAAATATATTATATGAATTAAATAGAAATAACTGCATATTCTATTAATAGAATATATATAATTTTATATGTATACATATTAAGTAACTATAATACCGCACCATGACCAAAGAGTGATAATAAAATGTTTTGAGATGGGAAAAGGGTTAACGTCTTTGGAAGTTTCAGTATTTTCCCTTTAGTTCATAAAAAATTGTGGAATTCTGTAAATTAGTTTTAGCTAATGGTATTTGATGTTCAGGATTTTATGTTTTTACTTTTACAATTTCCCTCCTAGCATAATTAGAATGAGTCATATATCCTTGTACTGTTTTCTGTGTAATAGTACATATACGCACATCTATATACAAAGAGAATAATCTATTGGCAAAACACATTGAAGCTGTCTTTTGTTTGATTTGTATTTCTTTTAGGCTTAAAACATAATTCAGTTTTATGTGTTCATTTTTTCAGGCTTATTAAAAAGGATAAAAAATAAATACTTCATAACTTCATTTCTACCATAAAATGCATTTTCCCTCTTGGTATATTAAACATTTTAAACATTAAAGGCTAGTTTTCTTCTGCCTCTTTTTATTGAACTGAAAATATACTTAGATTTTTCCTTGTCCTTTACCCTATTGTCATCTTCAGTTAGCATAGCTGTCACATTTCCCCATAATCTATGCTTAGATTTTATATATCTAATTTAATCTCCATAATAACATTATGAACTTAATTAGGGTTATCCATATTTCAGGATAATGAAACAAACATTCAGAGAGGCTTAACATCTTTTTCAGTATCAGATCGGTGCTGTTAGCTCAAACAGAATCCCAGTTTAGTTTGAAATTATGATTAGAGTCTATGTCCTTTCTATTATAAGTACTACATCTCTTATGATACACATATGTACATTGGAAGTAATAATGATAAAAAATAAAACCCAGGGGCGCCTGGGTGGCACAGCGGTTAAGCGTCTGCCTTTGGCTCGGGGCGTGATCCCGGCGTTATGGGATCGAGCCCCACATCAGGCCTCCTCTTCTATGAGCCTGCTTCTTCCTCTCCCGCTCCCCCTGCTTGTGTTCCCTCTCTCGCTGGCTGTCTCTCTATCTCTGTCAAATAAATAAATAAAATCTTAAAAAAAAAAAAATAAAAAAAAAAATAAAACCCAGATAGGTTACCAAAGGAGTCCGGTGTAGAAGATTCAAGTCAACTAATAGAATAACATTGAATTTTTCCTTCTTAAGATGCCAAGTTTATTTATCAAGTGTTCACTTAAGTAGAATTAGGTGTGCGTTTTGTTTCATTTTATATTCTAAACCTTTTTTGTTGTAGGATATGAGTAGTGGAAATGTGACAGCTATGCTAACTGAGGATGACAATAGGGTAAAGGACAAGGAAAAAGCCTTTTGTAATGTAAGTTTAAATGGTATCATCATTTATTTTCAGTTGGCATTCAATTTCCAATACATTCACTTTAAAATGAATTACTGTTTAGTTTTGAATGTTATGGTAATTTTGGAGTTGACTTAGCTTTTCTCAGAGTCACAGATATGAGGCATATTAATGCACATGAGTTCCAGATGACAAATGGTGCTTGAAGTTTCCATGTCTGCTAATTCATTTTTGATTATAACATGGATGTCTTCTGAAATATAAATGGCATTTGCCTAGCCAAACGGTCATCTGATTTGAACATACGACGTGATGCTTCACTGATGTTTGAACTTTGGAGTCATTTCAAATTCATTGATAATAGTGCTTATAAAGGCCATGTTCCCTGACTCAGAATGAAATAAACTAGGTCTGTATCAGCTGCTTCTCAGGGACAATATTCCTCTAATCTATCCGACTTATAGAAAGTATTTGGAATTAATTTAGCAAACTTTGCACTCAAAGGACGTTTCACTTTACTTACATTTTCAAAACCAACTTTAAATGGTCCAGATTGCATTGTGTCAAGGAATTCCAACTACCTGAGTAGTCTTGGATCTTAGTTTTAGATAAATAATGGCAGCTAATGGCATCTATTGAGGGGGAAATGGCAGTCATTCAGAGTAAACTTAAGTTTTAAAAGTGAATTCAATTTTTATCATTAGCCATCTAAGTCAGCTTGAAATTGTGAAAAGAAGTGGTAAGAAAAAGTTGTACTACTATGTGTAATTGATTTTTATACCACTAAGTATTTTCATGTATTTAAACCTTTCTTATATATTTTGGAAATTCTTAGTCTCTAATACAAAAGTTAAAAACATTTGTTTGAGTTTCCTTAATCATACTCCTTGAAGTTCTTACTGAATTCTAATTTTTCTTCCTTCTTAAGTGTTAGAGTGACATCAAACACCATCACACTATGAATTCCCTAAGATCCAGTAATGTGTCTGAAATACATTACTGTGCTATGGGAAGTGGTCTCTTGAGATCTGAAAAACAATAAAACTAACTAAACGTCAATTTGCTTTTTACTATTTACATGATTCTAAACAATCAGAGGTACAGTATTCCTCCTTGAAACATTCTTTTGTTTTTATGACCTCTAAATGGCTGCTGAGTTATAGTTGAATTTTAATAGTATATTTTTAAGCTTCATATTTTAAGCTTTAGCATATTTTATTACCTATATTGAGGAAACATTACATCCTATGAGGAAGTTAATTTGAAGAAATCCTAGTGATAGGTCAACTATCACAGTCAGGGGAAGTTGATAATGTTTCAAAAATGCTTGATCTTTTGGGGGGGGCAGATTTTCTATTTTCAGGCCTCTGTCATACTCCATATTCTTACATTTAGACATTAGATTTGAAATAAACAATGATAGCCTAATGGTTGTGTGGAACTAGAACTTGAATTGCTTCAAATCCATTATTATCTAGACCATTTGAAATGTTTGTGTTAAATTACCTGGAATTTGTTGAGAAATTATTTTTCAAAATTATCCTTATATTTCAGGCTTTTCTAACTATTTGTATATCTGTTGCATCATAAAAACAATTTTTGAAATTCAAGTTTATAAAAATATTCCCAATTAAGTATGAATTAAGACAGTTGACAAATCTGGTTAAAATGATTATTGAAAGCAATATGCAAAAGCTTTCCAATTTGACAAAGTCCTTGACAATTTGGCAGAAATGTTATATGATGAATGTTAATACTCATACTCTGGCAGACCAAAATTTAAGTATAATTTTCCTTTTGAGGGGAAAAATAGAATTATGATATTAAAATTATTAACCTATTCATTTTCCCTTTTTGTACAGTAATATTTATTTTATTTTTATTGAAATATAAGAAGTTTCATTGTGTTTCTTTTTGGCCCATTATGTTTCATTTCATTGTGTGATTATAACTAAAAATAACTTTGTTCTATAGAGGAGGAATTTTTGTTCTAAAAAATCATTCTCCACATGAAAATATGTGTGGTACACTATTGATAGGAACTGTAACAAAAGCAAGAAAATTAAAAAATAATTCAGCAACTTGCTTAAAAGAAGTAAATATTAGCCTGTCTTTCCTTTTTTTTTGCATTTCAAATGCATTACAAATTCTGTGTGAGCATTCTCATTTAAAACATCTGTGTAAGTGAAGGAAAAAGTAGGGGAAAGAGTTATGATCCCCTTAGCAACAATTTTCTAATTTGTTCAAAAATAATTATTGTAACTTTTATTACCTATTATTACTTTTGCATTTCTAATAAATCAGCATTTACATTATCTTAACACAATAAATTTTGAGTCTCCTCACCCCCACCCTAGTTCAGGTGATAGTGAAATGGAAACAGTATTATGTGGTAAATATATATGTATATATATTTTACAATTGGAAAGATGACAATTCAAATCCAGATTTCAAGTAAGTGGAAGCAAGGTAAGTATAAGGTACATCTAAACTGTAAAATAGAAGTTTGTATTTTTATGTACAGTATGCTATGAGATAATGTATAAAAAGGAGCTAGAGCACAGGAATAAATCTGAATCCTTCCCTAATTTTCAAGGATTAACACATTTATCCAATATTTTTATTTTTATTTTTTATTTTTTTATAGAGTTTATATTTAATGTGGGATCTGAAAATAAAAACAAACAAACCAAAAACAAGACAAAGGCAAGCATATGTGTGAAAAGAGAGATCAGTTGTACTAGTAAGCAAGGCTTTAAATTTACTTTTGTAAATTTACTTTGGTAAATTTACTTTGGTTTCCAGCATCACATTATTGGCTTCAAGCAAATGAATTTCCAATGTTTTTAATTCACCCAATTTTCTATATTATAGAGGTCTTTGTTGCTGATACCATTTACTTGATTATTAAACACCACTTGACTCAGCAGACACAGCCATACTGCCTTTCAATAGGAATGTAGGGCTTGTTGACTACTGTCATGATAATAGGTCTTCCTCCTTCTACCCTGAGAAGACGGAGAAGCAACCAAAGGACTATTCCAGCAGCTTGATTTAATTCTACCTCAGTAGAATTGCTGCTCAGTCTCATTAAGAGATAGTAATGTGCGTCCTTATCCTACCCACTTTCCCCATCATGTGAGTAAGATCACTCACTACTGGATCTCAGGGAATCTTTTTTGGGGGGATGTGCAAAAGGGAGATGGAAAGAGAGAACCTTAAGCAGGCCCCACACCCAGCATGGAGTCCTACATGGGGCTCAATCTCAAGACCCTGAGATCATGACCTGAGCTGAAATCAAGAGTCTGGCGCTTAACCAACTGAGCCACCCACGTGCTCCTCAGGGAATCTTCTCATAACCCCACCTTCTGCTCTGTGAGATTATTATCCAATATTTTTAAATTTTAAATATATATTTATTCAATCATTCTGTGTTTCATTGTAGTATACTTTATTAAGAGGTGATATACAGGTTATTAGATTTGATTTACAGTTGAATTTTGACGCGATTGCTCTTAAGAAGTTAGAAACAAACATCTAAATATTTTCAACAACACCAACAACACCAGAAAACAAATTTCTGCATTCCAGCACAAGGAAACTCCCATTTCTGGAAATGTGTAGTTTTCATATATTTACACTCTAAGAAATCACTTAAGAGGGGCGCCTGGGTGGCACAGCAGTTAAGCGTCTGCCTTCGACTCAGGGCGTGACCCCGGCGTTATGGGATCGAGCCCCACCTCAGGCTCCTCCGCTGTGAGCCTGCTTCTTCCTCTCCCACTCCCCCTGCTTGTGTTCCCTCTCTCGCTGGCTGTCTCTATCTCTGTCAAATAAATAAATAAAATCTTTAAAAAAAAAAAAAAGAAATGAAAAATAATAACAGGAATTAGCTTCTAAATGCAATTGTTAAAGTGAGACAAAACAAAAGTCTGGTGATACAAATCTAGGGTATTTACATGGTTACTACCTAAATGAAGTACTTCTCAAAATTGTTAATAAGTTCTTTTGAGCAAGTATTGAACTCCCTCTATATATCAGACCTTGTAATAGATATAATGGTCCGCACATTAAGAAGATACCACTGTAACATTCAAGAATCCACACATGAAAAACACATTTTAAAAAAAGAAACATCGTCATCATCAAAGAAAACAAGAAAGTGAAGAACAACTTAAGTCTGCTCCACAGATCATTCAATGAAAGTAACTTGATGGCAATGATTATGAGAGATTATTACATTATTAATTTTGCATACCAAATAAATATTTACATTTGTCAATTGGATGAGTCTATATTAATTTTCAAAAAGTAAAACTGGTTAAAGGAGTTATAGCTGTGCATTTAATCAAAAGGAAGAGGGAAGAGACTGGTTATTCTTATAGAAAGGAATTTTAAGACTGAAGAAGTTGGTAGCAATGGCTTATTGGAATTATATTTCAAAGATTATTCTGATATGGAAAAGCAAGACTAACTGATCTTTTAACTATATAGCATAGAAAAAGAAGTTATTCACAGTCTATTTTTCTATACATAGAATAAGATTTGATATGACAGCTCATGTGTTATGCTTTTGTTAGATATAGTAAGTATGGAATATTTGAAAATTGGCAACATTTGTTAATAAAAAGAAGGAAAGATAAGCTGAGTATAAAACAAATTCAATCAAAATATATTGGGTTTTTATACTAAGGAAGCTCTGCAAAAGTTGGAAGTAGTCTCAGATTAAATTTAAAAATTTTGTCTTTGAATGTCATTTCAGGTTAGAAGATATATTATTACCAAATACATTCCAAGCAAACAATTTCTTGAAAAGTAGACTATAAGATGAATTTAATGTAGCTAACACTGCAGTTCTTGATTTATGAGTGGATGCTAAAAAGTTGTTTCCCTGTAGGGAAAATTATTCCAAGCATTGCAAGTTTCATAACTATTTTGCAATTAGGTTAATTTCTATTTGAAATTCTCCAACTTTGCCCTTTCATCACACACAAAAAAATCATGAAATGTGAGCAATAAGTAAGAAACCTTGTTTTTGTCAAAGAAGTTCAGAGTTTGGGATTTCTAATCCTAAGTAAGTACTTCTAAATGTGCTCTGATATATGGAACATGAAAATCAGTAAATATGAGTGTTCTCTATGATACTTTCTGGCATTTTCCATTATTTCACATAATCTGACTGATGGGTAAACTTTTAATATTGTCATCTTTGAATGTTTGTCTTAAAAGAAATGTAATTGTATATACAGCAACCATTTTCAGGGAGACAAAACCACACTGCACAATATTGTTTGATATTAGATTTCAAAACAAATACAAATATGTGATTTTGAATAGGAGGCTTAATCCCCTTACCGTTGCATTTGGTAATTTTTTTTTAACCCCTTACAGAAGTATGTGAAGGGAAATGATTTTGTAGAGGATACCTTTGTTTTTTGTTTTTGTTTTGCTATTGCTGTTGCTGATTGTTTTCTTTTAGTATTTGCCCAACTCTATTTTCTATTTTTTTCTGATAAGAAAACCTCCATTCATAGGCAAAAGAACCACCATCTAATTCTATGTGTTTGTGGGGATGCTGATTCTCTAGCTAAAGATGTGGACACGATGAAACTTTCCAAGAACCTTGGTTTAATCTGGATGTTGGGTGAAAGAGAATCATGCTTTCTCTTGGATCAGTAAGTCCAAGGAGCAGGTAATCTTAGAGTCCTCAGTGTCCTTCTTACCCCAATATGGAGGACAGATAAAGCCAGCAAAGAGAATGAGAAAATCCAGTGATGGAGACTGAGAAAGAGGGAGAATAACATCCTTTGAAGTTTCTGTTTAGTTTAACATAATCTGAGTTGAATTTGAGTTTCTTGTTTCTGTTACTTCAAAGAACAACAATAAAAAAAAAGTTCAACAAAGTGCTTGATAATATTGAACCTATATACATGTTTTGCAATCGAATGTAAAATACGTGCGCATGTCATAAATTTACCTCCTTATTTCCTGCCTCCATAAACAATAGTTTTTTCATCTGATCCAATTTATGGTTTACTTCCTCAACTATGGCATACAGGAACTAGTAGAGGCTTTTATCTAATCACTCCCAATTCTCACGTGATAAAAACAACCAAACGTGACTTCAGGCATGGTCTGACCACTGTAATTCAGCAGTAACTTACATACTAGGTACAAAGAGAAAGCTAGAAGGGAGAATGTCATTCAAGATATTTATATCAAAAGCTTTAGAGCATATCTATTCTCCATTAGCCATTATAAAGAAAGCGCTTTGATGGAAGAAGATTTAAGTCTTCTTTGAGGTGATCTCTCTCAACATTATAGATAATAAAGCACTTTGTTTGCAAATACCACACACTCTGATAATCATGTTACTGGCTACATCACAGAATTCAATTAGTACTTTATTCTAAAAATAAAGTTAGTTTCTACTGAATGAGCTTTCATATGTGCTAGCATCATCAAGCTCATGCTTTTGTGAATGCATATTGAAGTACTTAATTAAAGTGTGCTACTTAATGCACATTTAGTTGGAACTCTGCACACTAAAAATGATATAAAATTATTAGGAGAACAGGAAAATACACCTTGTCTTTGATTATAAAGATGATTTCCTCAGGCAGGCATATTAAATTTAGGGTTGCCGATAAAGATTTCAAATATTTTTTTCTTTTTGTGATTTCAGCACACAATGTATATTTCAGTGAACTATTTTGAAACTTTCCCTCTCTGCTGTAACCTTGGTCAAACCTCTAACATGATATTCCTCTAGTGCCTAGTTTTGGATGATGCTTAGAGCTGGCATTCCATAAATTTCTCTTTGATTGGCTGGAAAATAATATACCATGCCTTTAAAATGTCAAGATACCAAGAGCAGTAAAACACTTTTTGTAATTTTAGTATTTAGCAACACCCCTTTGTATATACAGTAAGGAGTGCGCTATAAAACTGTGGAGCTGGTAGTCTATCCTAAAATCAGTAGATATAAAGCTGATGCCTTACAGTACATATTAGTACAGATCATTCTAAACACCTTGGAAAGGCAGAATCATGGCCATGGTTTCTGGTGCTACAGTTGGTGACATGCACAGAGGTTCAAGTTGGCATTGAAATCTAGCCTGTAACTGTTACCCCAGCAGAGCACTGTCAGTTTGGATAACTTGTGTCTCTTTCTAATTTGCAAAATAGTGTATTAAAGGATAGTGGTGCATCTGAACAAAGTGATTTTAAATGAAGGTGGATCCCCACTAGCAAGGAACTGACAGGGTGGTGATAAACCATACTTGGACGAGGCTTCATCTGAAACTAGGAACCTGCAGATGGGCTATCCTGTTACAGTACAAGTGATTTCTAAAAATGAAGGAAAGAAGAGGGGTAGGGGAGAGCATAGGAGGGAGGAGCACCTTGGGAGTGAAAGAGCCAGTAACCGGACATTCTGTCAAGGAAATTACTGACACTGCTTCACGGTCTCCTCAGCCAGGTACGGTTTGACTTTCAAAGTTAACCCTCCCTTGTCCTTCTCCTTAGACTCAGTCCTGAAGGAACTGCAATGGCTACAGGTGAAGGACGTGCGTAGTTGGGAAAAGGGAGCAAACTGATCTCCACCTCCCAGCTCCCGCTGCAATCTTCAGGCCTGAGGTGGAATCTGACTGCAGACATGGTGGGGTTGGGAGTAAAGAGGGGTGAAGAGCTTATAGAAGTTTTGAATGACAAGAAGAAGTAGATCTTAGATGAGACTGGACTTTTTAATACCTGAAAAAGTGAGAGCACTTGTTAATACCTGTAAGTTTAAAGAAAGCTATGGGATCTACCCAAGATTTTATCCAGGAGTAGGAAAGAGCAAGCCCACAGAATGTGTTCAGAGAGAATAAATGTGAGAGCAGACAAAACTACTTTTTGTTCACACTCCACTAAGTTCCATAAATACACTGCATCCACTGGAATAATTTCCGTAAGTTGCTTCTTCTTTATTCTAAAACTGAGAATTATACTGGTTTGTGCTAAAGAAACAATTTTCTATTTCCTGAATAAACATGAATTAGATTTGATGTGCACCGTTTAACTCTCCAACCATTGAATGTATCAGATAATGGTTAAAAACACTTAAAAAAAAAGTTTCACCTTGTTTACTTGTTATTCTATCAATTAGAATTTTCTATCCACTGGCCAGCCCTATTGTGCATCTATATTATAATAGCTGTTTTCCTCAGAAGGATGCTGTGACCTCAAAAGATTTTTTAGTACAATTAAAATGATGCTCAAACTATATTCAGAATTATTTTGGTGTTAAGTGATTTTTATTGTCTTATTTAAACAGAGAAAATGCATGTAATTTATATGGTTATGAGAACTGTACTTCCCAAACCCCAAATCAAGAAATGTGATCTGACAAATGATTTTTGGGTTACATCCAGGTAAAAGAAAGTACCTACGCTGCACCAAAGCATTGTCGCTAGTTTAGTGTTTGTGGTTTAATGCTTTTGGTCATATTAAAAATACAGTATGTACAGGGAATATATTTGAATTAGGTAGAGTCTATTACTTTAAGCAGATGGCACCACACTATCCCTAAAAACCGAAACCTTAGCTTGCTTTTCTTGCTTCTGCCTTTTGGAACCGTTTTTAATCTGAGAAAATCTTTTTAAAATAAAACCTCCTCCATTAGATCCCATTAACCAGTTTGTCTAATCATACTGTTAAATTCCCTGCCATATTGCTAGATACAGAATCTGTCCACCACACTGCTCACTCAAAAATTTCATAACATTAAGGTTGTAGGCTAGTCAATGTAATTATATTTCTGAGTCGTATTAATACACAATTTTTGGTATGTGAATTCAACTTATTTTCGCTAATTAAAGATTAGTTATTTTTCTTTGTTTTGTGCTTATTTTCATCTGCTGTTTTTCAATATACATGTGCTCTATTCTTCCATTACTGTATTCTAACTCAGGAAACGAGACATTCAGGAATAGTTTAGAACACTAGATCAACCATCATCAAAGTTCTTAATTATGTTTTGAAATGATTCCAAATGGTAGTATTCATCTAAGAATAAACCAAGCATTACAGTAAAAGAGGTGTGAAATAGCCATATAAACACTCCTACTACTAGTTCATTTTTCAGTTTACTAAGAACATCATTAACAAGAAGTAGCAGGTCCTTTTTCTCTTTTTGGTTTAAAATAATTACTGGAATAGTCTAGCATCTATATAAAACGGCAAAAATCAAAGCAGCTGAGAACGAAAATGCATCTGTATATATGTACGCATTAAAAAGTAGACAAGCCCAATTGTAGCCAATGAATGCATGACTGAATAAGGAGTAGAAAGTGTTCTTCATTAATTATAAACTGAGAATTTGGGGAAAAAGGAAAAAAAAAAACTCCAAGGAATAATAGGCAACTTACAGCAGATGTCTACCACCACAGTAAAGTAAATCATGCAAAGGTAACCTGATGATGCCATTTAATGTTTTCTTCCTTGGTTATATTCACTAATTTCATCAGAGAGTTTCTTAAATGTCTTGTTTTAAGGTCTAGATATTTAGCTTAACTGTCAATCATTTTTATTATGGAATAAGTTAAGTTTATATAATATTTTTATACCTTGCTTAAGGAGGGGACTCACTCACTAATCACAGCATTCCTCTGATCTTTTCCCCAACGTCCTCAAGTTTGACATTTGAAGGTGTAGCTAAAACACAAGATGAAAGTTTAGTTTAGATTTGGATGGGTGGTTTGTTTTTTTTTTCACATCAACAAAAAAATTCAAGTTGCAGTTTATTTTTTAAAAATTTTAAAGATTTATTTGGGTATTTTTTAGAGAGAGAGAGTGAGCAAGCGAGCATGGGGCGGGGCAGAGGACAGGGAGAGAGAGAATCCCAAGCCAACCCGGCGCAGAGCCCTATGCGGGGCTCAATCCAACAACCCTGAGATCATGACCCGAGCCAAAATCAGGAGGCCACCACTCAACCAACTATGCTACCCAGGCGCCCCATAAGTCACAGTTTAGATATTAATCCTGGCTGATTTTTAGGTTGTGATTTGCCAATAAGAAAAACAGTTAATTAATATTCCTTTAATCAATACTTTAATAATTTAAAAGATACCTGTTAGAAGCAATTCAAATTATTTAGAAGGAATGCAATCCAAATGCAAAAACACATTTAAATAGTCCCACAGAATCTGTTTCAAATTAACGTACAATTAAAAAATATAGCCCTAAGAAATAAAACTACCACAAATAAAAATGATCTGGGGGAAAATAAAAGAAACTACCTGTAGAAAGAGACCTGTAGAATTAACATATACTAAATTAAGAGTACATTTGTTGATATATTTAAAGAAACAAATAAAATTATGGGATTCCACTTTCACCTAGTTTATATAAAGCTGGAAAAGAGCATCACTTCCACTCTAACAACAGGAGAATAAACTGTATAAACTACAAATTCATAATTTTTTTTTGTTCCATCGAAGAGCAGAGGTTAAATCCCAGAACAGAGAAGTCCAAGTGGGAGAAGGAATACATGGAAAGAATATGTAGCTCCAGCAGGTAAGAGGAAATTAGAATGTTATCACATTGTTGAAGGACAGATGTGGGCTAGCTCAACATATAACAAATTTGGGGTGCCTCAGACCCAAAGGAATTTTCACTCCTGTGGAGGCTGTTTTCCATGGACCTGCACTGAATTCTCATAAGAAAGCTTGTGAATGTCTAGGAGACAGGAGAAAGCCTTCCATGGGTGGCACAGGCATAGAGGAAGTCCACCACTATCCAAAAGCCAGGAAGCGCCATCTCTCCTGCTTGGCTCCTTCTCTTACACTAAATAAAAGCCATAAGATGTGTGGGGAAGAATGGCAAGTTCTATCACTCTCAGGGCACAGGTAGATACCCATTTTCCTGTGGGAAGGGAAATGGAAACAAACCTTCTCTGTGGAAATGTCAGCAAAGAGTTTTCCTCGGTGTCCTTCTCATATCAATAGTTTCAGAGTCCTCAGCACCATAAAGACAAATCTCTCCCACACAAGATGCACTACGGCTAGTATGTAGAGATGTGCTTTCATGAGGGGGAGGTGTAAGAGAAAAGCCCCATCTATGAAGCCCAGGCATATGGGGCCTCACTAAGACTGATCCTGGACCAGAGACAACTTCTGTCACCTGTCCAACAGTCTAGCAAGCAGTCAGAGCAAGAGAGCACATCCTTCCCTGGGGAAGGAGCAAGGGTCCTACTCTCTAGGGAGAGCCCCTCCGTGTTGCAGTTGTGCTAGGATAGCTGAAAGCTGAGGCTGGCATTGAAGAAAAACCCTCTGGTAGCTTAGCTCCCACTTTAAGCACAGGAGTTATTTGAACAATTTGAATACTTTTGTGCACTGAAGGTAACAAAAGCAATAATAAAACCCAAACTCAGCTCAACTCCTGACCAGATGTCTCAATGCTTCAAACTAACATTCTGACAAAAGAAGAAGCAGGCTCATTTCCAGGCATAAATATAAATTATCTCAGGATCTACTGTTCCCACATGATATCAAATAGTCAGTAAGAAATTATGTTATACATAATAAAGAAAACAAACTCTCCTATTTGCTAAGAGGTGTTTGTTTTATTCTTTTTTAGATCAGAACTGGATACCAAATGCTGCTGCATGAATTCTTCCTATGTCAAATGAGATGATCATATGGCTTTTCTTTTAGCTTGTTATATAGTCAATTTCGTGAATTCATTTTCAAATGTTAAGAGAATCTTTAATTCCTAAAATGAACTCCACACAGTAATGAAGTATTACTATATTTACATATTGTAGAATTCAATTTGGTAAGCTTTTTTTTTTTTTTTTGAGATTTTTATTTATTTATTTGTCAGAGAGACAGAGAACGCACAAGCAGGGGGAGCTGCAGGCAGAGGCAAAAGCAGGCTCCAGGCAGAGCAGGGAGCCCAATGTGGGGCTCAATCCCAGGACCCTGGGATCATCACCTGAGCCAAAAGGCAGACGCTTAACCCACTGAGCCACCCAGGTGCCCCTATTTGGTAAACTTTTATTTAGAATTTTTGCCTCTGAAATTCATGGGGGATGTTGCTCTTTACATTTCTTTACTTGAGATGTCATTGAATACAGAACTTTACTGACCTCAAAGAATGAATTCTGGACTGGTTTTACCCTTTGTATGCCTTGGTATTATTTTTTTTAAACGTTTGGAAGACTTTACCTATGAAACCATTTGACCTTGAACTGCCTTTTTGTTTTGTTTTGTGTTTTGTTTTTGTATTTTGTGAAAGGTTTAAAATACAAATTCAACTTTTAAAATAAATATTGATTATTTAATATTTTAATTCTTCTTGAGCAAAATCTGCCAGTTTTTATCCTTCAAGCAATTTCCTCATTTCATTGAAATTGCCAGATTGTTGCATAAAGTAGATCATAATATTATTGTACCTTTAAAATCTATAATCAGTTACCTTTCCCATAATTGTTACAGATATTTTGGGTCTTTTCCATTATTGTTTCTTATCACTCTTGCTAAAGTTTAACAATTAGATAGATCCATTATAAAACCAGCTCTTGAATTTATTGATTTTCTCTGTTTTTCTGTTTTTTTTTTATTTTGTTGATTTCCATACTGATATTTATTGTTTATTTCATTCTTCTTTCTTTGTGTTTAATTTGCCCTTCTATTTACAGTTTTTAAAGATGGAAATGGAAGTCAATGATTTGAAACTTTTCATTTTTAATATAAGCATTTTGTTTTAATTTCATCTCTAATTACTTCTTTCACAGAATTGCACATATATTTACATGTTGTATTTTTAATTTCATTAAAAACAAATGATATCTTAATTACCATTTAATTTCTTCTTTTACCTGGTAGTTACTTAGAAGTGGTTTGTTTATTTGTTTATTTATTTATTTTAAGATCTTATTTATTTATTTGTCAGAAAGAGAGAGAGAGAGAGGGAGAGAGAGAGCACTTGCTGGGAGGAGTGGCAAACAGAGGGAAAAGCAGGCTCCCCGCTGAGCAGGGAGCCTGATGGGGAATCTGGAATCATGACCTGAGCTGAAGGCGGATGCTTAGCCAACTGAGCCACACAGGCATTCCTTGAAGTGGTTTACTTAGTTTCCAAATATTTGGATATTTTGCAGAGGTCTTTCTGTCATTATCTAATTTAATTCCACTGTGTTCAAAAATCATATTTTGTATGATATGAACCCTGTTGAATTATTTGAGACTCCTTTTATGACTCAGATTATGTATGGCTTATTTCTTAAATATTCCACATGTGCTGGAATAATATGTATATTCTGCTCTCATTAAGTAGAGTGATATACACATGTTCAGGGGGTCAGTTTGTCTGATGATATTGTAGATGTCTTATATTGTGGGTGATTTTCTGCACTTGTTCTATTGGTCATTAAGAGAGGGATGCTAAATTATAATTGTGTTTTTGTTTATTCATCTTTGCCATTTTATCAGTTTTTATTTCTTTTATTTTGAGGATTTGTTATTTTGTGAATAATCTTTTATGATTGCTAGGACTTCTCAATAATTTGGCTAATATAGTATCATGAAATGACTTTTTTATCCTTGGAAATATTCTGTGCTCTAAAAGTTTCTGATGTTAACACAGCCATTCCAGCTTTCATTAGGTTTATGTTAGCATGGTAAAACTTTTTCTATTTTTTTATGTTTTAACATTTTCTGTCTTTTTATTTAAAGTATATTTCTTATAGGCAGCATACAGTGACTCTTGTTTTTTATACAATTTGACAATCTCTGCCTTTTAATTAAGTCCTTTAGACCATATGTACTTTATTTATTTATATGGTTATATATAAAGTTCACCATCTTTCTACTAATATTTTTATCAGGTAAAAAAGAAAACTTTTTTTTTTCTTTTCCAGGCTTTATTGAATTTTATTATTGAGTTTTTAATGATACTATTTAATTTCATTTGTTGCTTTATTTGCTGTCCCTCTAATTTTTTGGTAGTTGCTTTAGGGTTTCTAGTATACATCTTTAACCTATCACAATTTATCCTTAAGTAACATTAAACCCCTTCATGAGAGGTAATAACAATCTTAAGAGATTATATACTTCATATATGATCAACATATATTTGGGTATGCCTATATGATATAAAACATAACAGTGAAAATAATGACGTACTGCTACATGCACTGCTATATTTGGATATCAAAAATAAATCAAGAGAAAATGTAAATCACAAAAGAGTATGCATACTCCTATTTAACTTTTTTAAACAGGTAAAATAAAACAAGGTATACTTGAAAGATAAAGGCAGACATGGTAAAGTTATTTAAAAACAGCAAAAAAATGATCAGTGACCATTTAGGATAACAGTAACCTCAGGAGCTAGAGACCTAAAAATGCAGATACTCAAAAGCGCCTTTGAAACATTGAGGATCTTTTATTTGAAACTGAGTGGTTAGTACAAGTATAAATGATTGATTACCACTATTTAAACTATATAAAATTATATATATATGTGTATATATGTTATAAAAGTTATATATATAATTTTATATAGTTTAAATATATATGTGTGTATATATATTTACATATATACATAAATATATATGTATACACACACACATACCAGCTTCACATTACAACATTATATTCACTAATATGTCAGGACATACAGGACATACAGTAGACTTTGGACAGGGAAAAGATGTATTAAGGGGAAACTGGTGTCTGGCAATATGAAAGAAAAAAATTCACTTTTCACGTTTGACATAGTCCTAATCAATATATAAATCCTGTATTTCTAAGAACTAGTCATGATACAGATAAATGAAGAAGTGAATGCAGAAATAACTCACTGAAAATAAAGGAAATTAACATTTCCAGCCATTCTCCTAGATGCCAGATACTGCATTGTATGCTAGACCTTTAGTTTCATTGAATAACCTTAAATGGCTTACAAGGAATCTGAGTAGCATAAAGGTTAAGTAATTTCACCCATGTGCCAGACCTGGTGAGAACCGAGTTGAGCTTCAAACTCAAAAAGCCTGGGCTCTTATCATTAAACTGTTGTATTTCCATTACACTACAAACCAAAGACAAGTAATCAAGTCCCACCCAGGAAAACTTCCTATTTTCTGCAACATGTGATTTTTTTTTTCTCCTTTAAAAACAGCTTTTGTGTCCTCATTGATGAAATAAGTTAAATACTAAATACCTGCTTTGACCTACCTACCTCATAGTGGTTCAGTTAGAATCAGATGAGCCAACGCATGTAAATTTACATGGCAAAATGTTGCACATAAATCTTGATTTTGTTGTTTTAAAAAGTTTCTTTTTTTAATTGCATTTCCAGGATGGAATTATTATGTGACCCATAGCCTGGTACTTTACTATGGTGAATGAATATACGCATACACCAGAACATAAACTTAACTGTTTTGTTTTTATAGGTAAAAATATGGCAAAGTAGACCCACTGTATGTTATATCCATCCTTTTCTCTCACCTTTCCATATACTTGGGAAGGTAACTTCCCAAGGGGCAACTTTGGGATTTCCCAAAGTGACTGTGTATTCCATGCATTACTTCACACAACAAGACAGATGAGGCTTTGGGAGGTGGAAGCAGCCAGGTTTCTAGCTTGCACACAGGCGGCCTATTCAGACTCACTGTTGCTCTACGCAAATCCCAAGTGCTTTTGCTAAAGTGAGCTGGAAAGATTTGCCACAGGTGGTGGTCACGACTAATGTGCACCTGCACTACTACCCTAGCATCCCAATCTCTTCATTAGTTTTGTCTATTTTATGGTTCAGTAATTAAACAAATTGTTATAAGTAACTAAAAAACAGAAGCCAAGAAGCCCATTTCCACAGCTGGCAGCCTGACACATCAGAAGTTTAATTGCTAAAATGCTCTATCAGGGGCCAAATTCTTTATTATTGTTTGCCTAACAATTACAAATGAGTGGGTGGGTAGAAGTGGCACTTTGGGTGCTATAAGAATTTTTTCATGACTGATTCCCACCTTCCCCCCCCCAAATATATTCTTCATAGTGGCTGAGTTGCTTGGGAAAGTTGAGGGTAACTCATCTTTTTAAAGCAGAAATAAATTTTAAACCAGTGATACTTGCTGCTACTAAAGAGGTTTAAATCATAAGAATTAGTCCGAATACTTTCACCAGAGAATTCGCAAATAAAAAAAAAATAATAATGATTGCTTTCTAGTCTCTGTCAAGTACCTGGAGAACAGAGCATTTTCCTTTGACTTTTCCTCTCTTCTGTGAATGAAAATTTTCCCAGGCTGTCCTCTTTTACCTTAACTAGGGAACTTAAAACTAACACACAGCCACATCCTTGGGACACACATATGCCCATCTCTGCACAAAGTATTATAGCTTCTTCCCAAATTCAGATGGTATTTCTAATACCATTTAATTTTTATTGTTGTTTTCCCACACCTTAAACTTAACATAAAGAGTCATCTCTTTTGTTTGCTGTCATTTGCTTAAAAGTGAGATATTGTTAATAGGACTTCAGTTTTGTTTGTTTTGTTTTAAGTTATATATTTTTTCTGAGTATTAAACTAATACCTCTTTAGTTTAAAAAAACTGGCGAAAATATAATTAAAAAAACAAACATTATTCAAAACCCCATATTGGCATATTGGATTATTTCTCAGCCAGTATTCACTCTGCTCCTCCTTAGGGAAGAGCATAACTCCTGCCTCATGGAGTCTGGGCTTGGCCATGGATTTAACATGTTGACTGTGGGTAGAAATGCCAGTCGAGAGCAAAAGTTTTCAGAAGCTTACTCTCTCGTACTCCTCATGGCTGCCATGGTCAACCCTGGTACTTCAGCTAGGGTTCCAGAATGAGAGATATGATAAACAGACTTGCACAGAAGTCTGGATCCAACCCAGGACAGATCTAGCCAAGTTCCAGCTGGCCCTTTTTGAGCCTGAAATAAATGTTTCTTATTACAATAAGCCTCTGAGAGTTTGAGGTTGCCTGTTACACAGCAAAGTTGACATATATATCCACCTTTCACTGGAGATTTTATCTATGTGTGTACATATGTATATAGGTATACACATACAGCTGTTCGTTGAACAACACATGCTTGACCTGTGCAGGGCCGCTTAGATGTGGATTTTTTTTTTTTTTTATAAATGCCATAAGGGTACTATAAATATATTTTCTCTTATGATTTTCTTAATAGTATTTTCTTTTCTCTAGCTTATTTTATTTTAAGAATACAGTATATAACACAAACACACAAAATATGTATTAATTGTTTATGCTATCAGTAAAGCTGCTGATTAACAGTATGTCATTTGTAGTTAAGTTTTGGAGGATTCAAAATTACATGCAAATTTTCAACTACATGGTGATGAGCACCCCTAACCCCCATGTTGTTCAAAAGTCACATTCATTCTGACATATTTTTTTCTAGACATCCATTGTTTCTTTGCCTTTTTCAGTATGTGTATGTAACATATGTATGTTTAAGGACATATATAGGTTATATAAATATACTGTGTGTGTGTGTGTGTGTGTGTGTACACCTATGCATATAGTAAATCACATACACAAATACTTAGATTTAAAACAGATCTCTTATAAGATGATGAACCCATTCTAGTTTGCTCGGGACTTTAACCGAGTTTAGCACTGGAAGTTCTCTATCCTGGAACACTTCTCAGGTTCAGGCAAAAGAGGATTGTTATCGCTCTATTTCTTACTTTTGTTTTTTTTTCAATTTATTTTTCTAGTTTAATAGGACTTGAACAAAATTTTCCAATTTCATTGCATGTTCTCGGTCTGTTGTAATTTCAGAGTATCCCATCACACGCACACAAAAAACACCCAATTTAACCAATCACCTCATGTTAGATATTTCAACTATTTTTTTGTTGTTTTTTTCTTGTAAGTGAAAACATTTTGTTTATAATCTTTGATTCAGCTGTGGGTTATTTTTTCATATTTTGTCATCATTATTCATGACATAGAATTTTACCATTTGAGAGACTAATATATTTTATGATTTCAGTAGCTTAATTTTTAAATATTTTAGTAGAAGATATAATGTTTTGAAGGAATAACATACTTATAATTTATACCACAACACAATTTTTACTCAAAGTTTATGTAATAGCAAATATAATCCCTTTAATAGTTATCTCAATAGTCATTGAGCCACATCTTCTTTCTATTCAATATGTAAGTCTTAGTACCTACCCTCATTTGACTTTCAAAAGAAGTGCATAAATAAAATATGCACACCTGGAAAATAAATGTACAATATTAATTATATGGGACATGTAAAGTACGATACTAATATCAAGTGCTACATGGTTTTGAGAAAGTAAACAAAAAGTACAAGTTAGTGTGGCCAAGCAAAGCTTCCCCAGATAGGATACAAAGTACAGGGATACTAGATATGATGTATGGAACTTCCTTCCTCTTTTTATAAGTATTTATATGGTGCAAAATGGAATTAGGACTCTACATATGTAATAAAACTGCAATTGTACAGTTAAAGGCTGGAGCCTCTAAAGGAAAGATTCTTTGGGATGAAGCAATAGGGGAACCTTTGTGAGAGCGAAGACATTTGAGTTGGATCAGGAAGCCTTTTTCAGATTTGATGCATTAAGTCGCATGTATCTCCCATATCTACAAACACGGCAATAAATTAATAAATAAAAATGATGATGTTATACAACGCAGAGTACTAACCACTATACGATCACAGTGAGCTACCAGGCACGTGTGGTGATGAGCGCTGGGTATTATACGCAACTAATGAATCGTTGAACACTACATCAAAAACTAATGATGCGCTATATGCTGGCTAACTGAACATAACAAAAAAAAAAATGATAACGTTTCTGAGATGGCTTTAGAATGTGTATAAGAAGAAAATATTTCATGCAAATATCCTGATAAATAATAATAGTTTAAAAACAGACCAGTAAGAAGCCTTGTCGAAAATAGGGTTATTAAGAGGGTTACATTCAAACCATATAATTCTTTGAATCTCTTCATGAAACGTCTAAAAATTCACATTATGTTTTAGACATGTTATTCTGTTCGTTCTGATACCAGTAAAAGTGTTTACGTGTTTTGATGTAGAGCAGTAAAACGGCAATTGTAAGTCATATTCCTGGAACAGTCTCATGAAAACATGGTATTCCCTTTCATGGCACGACAAACTGCACAAAATACAGTAGTAAACATTACCTTGCCAATTCTTAGAAAAAGGTGACATTAGAAATAAAATGCTACACTGCGTGGAAAACAAAACAAAATAGTACTCCTTTGTATCTTTATCCAAAGCAATTGTCCTAGACAGTCGAGTGTCGGTCGTAACAAGAATGAAATCACTCCCAAACACACAATTAAAGTAAACCAAGCAGCTAGTGGTATTAACACTTAAAGGTGTCACATGTGTTTCAAGAAGAAAAAGTAGCTTGTATAGAATATTTTCTGGATCAGGTTGCAGATTTATTAGTCATCCTCTAATACCTTGAGACCAATTCAATTTGTCAGAGCTCAATATCATTGCCATTTCCCTCAGAATCCTGGGTTTTAAATCAAGGCCAACACTGCAAGTAACCTTGAAGGGAAAACAAAATTTATAGTATTGCCGTAAGGCCCATGTCTCAAAGGGATTTAAATCATTTGAATAATCCATTCTTATTTTTTTTCCCCTAGAGGTGCGAAGAGGACAGCTACAAGTATGTTTAACATTTTAAGTAATGATATTACACGAGCAGCCAGAGTGTTCAATAGAAGAATTGAATGTTTTATGTTTATTACATTTTGAGATTAAATAAAGACAAAAATATGTACATATATAAGTTACTTATGTAATTGCTGAGGAACTGTTTAACTTTGTTTACCTGCTCAAATTTATGGGAAGACCATTGTTCAAGGAGTATCTTAAAATCAAACCAAAAATACACATGGAGAGGCCAAAGTGAGGTGTGAGGTGGCTTGTAAATGTAACTGCAAATCCTCTTGTTATTCTGAAAAATGCAATACATTAAAGATGTATGAATCTATTTCCATTAGGGAGTTGACACACTGGAAGAAGTTCTGACTTAAGGTCCATCTTCACATACTTGAAGAATTAGAGAGACTAGGGGCATTATACACACAACAAAGAAAATGTATTTAGTCATTTGTCTTAGTTCTCCAGATTAAGTGAATTCTGGTAAATTCTGGATTTTCTATTTTACTGTGTACCTGTAAGACTTTGTAAAATCTTTTACTTATTTAATATTCAAAGATATAGTAGGCAATCAGCTATGCTTAAAATAATCAGTGGCCAGCTTAGAAATGTACCATCCATCCTATTTTCTCTCTTTCCTAACTCGTTTTCCCTTTTCTTTGCCCCTGCCTCCCTGAATTTGCATACTATATGAATCAGCTCAGGGTGCCAGAGAAAAATACCATAGACTGGGTCACTTAAACAACAAATTTATTTTCTAACATTTCTGGAGGCTGGAAGTCAGAGATCAGAGGCCAGTATGGCCCAGTTCTGGTGAGAGCGCCCTCCCTGGCTTATAGACTGCTGCGTTATGTTGTGTCCTCATGCGGTGGAGAGAGTTGCGATGCCCCTTCCTTTTCTGATAAAGGTACCAGTTCATCAGATCAGGGCTCCACCCTTATGATCTCATTTAACTTAATCACCTCCTTAAAGACCCCATCTCCAGTGCGGTCACATTGGGGATTTGGGCTTCAGCATATGAAATTTAGACTGACACGAATCAGTCCACAGCATGTACCTTAATAAATATTAACACAGAAACTTTTGCCCCAGAATCTGCTTCCTTGGAACCAAAACTAAGATCAGATTCCTTCAGAATACATTTAAGCACTTCTTTTGATACGGTTTATACTGGCAATAATAATATTGTAATATTTTGACATGCATATACATATAAATGAAAAAAATAAAATTTGGCTTTTTAAGAAATCATTATAATTAGCATACAAACATTCTTTCTCTTGTCCATTTTTTCTTTGTTGCCATTTGTCTTCCCATTGCCAAATTATTTTTTGTTTTTTGCATAAGCTTTCTCAAAGTAATTATTTAAGCTTCTCATGTCCCATTTATTTTCTCCAATTCTCCCTTAAATCACTCCCATTAGGCTTTCAGTCTGCGGCTATACCAGTATTGCTCACCTTTTTCATGGTAGATATTCTTCAGAACGCCTGCCCTCAGGTCCTTCTTTCCTATACGGGCATGCATTAACAGATGTAGTCTACCCCAACTCACCATGAACCTGGGCTCACCTTAGTGAATTATTTGATCAATAGCACTCAGCCGAAGTGACATTTTGAGACTTCTGAGACTATATTTAAATAAGCCTTGCAGCTTCTGCTTGGATCTCTTGGATCACCTTTTCTCAGGGTGCTGCCTCTTGGAACCAGCCTCAATGGTCAGTGGCACCTATGCCCAATGTGATGGTGACAAATAGGTGACCGTCTGTATTAGCTTCCTGTTATGCAACAAATTATCACAAACTTAGTATCTTAAAATGACAACAAATATTGTTGTCTTTCAGATCTCTGGACCAGAATTCCAAAATGTACCTCACTGAGCAAAAATCTAATGTTGGCAGGGCTACATTATTTTCTGGAGACTTTAAGGGAGAATCGACTTTCTTGTTTCTTCCAGTTTCTAGAGGTTACTTGCCTTCCTTAACTGGTGACCCCATTTGTCAACTTTCAAAGCCAGTAATGATGGTTGTCTTTTTCAAATCACTTCCCATGAAGTGTGTGTGTGTCTTCTGCCTTCCTCTTCTACGTTTAAGGACCCTTGTTATTACACTGGTATCAGTGGGATCATTCAGGAAAGTTTCCCTTTCTTAAGGTCAGTGATTAGCAACCGTAATTTCATCTGCTGCCTTGATTTTCCTTTACCATATAACATAGCCTATTCACAGGTTATAGGGATTAGAACATGAACATATTTGGGAGGTCACTTGTCTGCCTTCACACAGCCCACCCTGACCATCTAGCTGACAGTAAGCATCAACGGCTAACCATGTGACTGATCCATCCGGGATGTTGAGGCCAGTAGGGCTTTCAGATGACTAAAGCTTACTTATACCTCATTGCAAATGCCTGAGAGACTCCAAATGGGAATCACACGGCAGACAACTCAACACATAAAACCAGCAAAAAAATTACTAAATTTATGTTTTAAGCACTGAATTTTAAGATGGTTATTGCACCACAATAGATAATGGAAACTTTATCTACCTTACTCAATGGTCAATTTTCTTACTTTAGTTTTTACTGAGCTATCAGTCAACATCATTTGACATAGTTGATAACTTCCTTTCTCTTGATTTACTTCCTTTGCTTGACTTCTAGTACATCACATACTTCTTGGGTTTCTTTAACTGTCTGGTTGTTTTTCTCAGGGTCTTTGCTAATTCTTCCTATTTTACCTACCTTGTAATGTTGGAGAGACCAAACACTCCATCCTATTCATCTTCTATATCCACATTCCATTCCTTGGTAATCGCAATCTCATTGATTTGGATACCAACCATATGCCAACTCTCATGTTTATACCTCCAGTCCAGAATTATCTGCACAACTATACTGATAAATCCAATGGACAGTACATGATATCTCTACTGGGATATCTAATTGCCTTCTCAATCTAAATCTCCAAAACTGCCTCTAAATCTGTCCTATGCATAGCCTTTCTCATCTTAATTGTTAGCAACTCCATTCTTCTAATTGTTCAAGGTTGTACCTTGCAACCATCCCTTTTCTCTCACATCTCATACTCAAAACAAAATTTCATCAGGAGCTATGAAAGGTAGATAGATAGCTCAATGGTGAAATATTGTCTTTTCACACTCCTGCCTCTGAATGACACATACCACTTCTACCCAAAGCTAACTGAGAGCTAAGCATTTTTACTGCAAAATGCTGGTAAATGTGGAGAACAAATGAACTATTTGGGAACTAACACTCTTTACCATAACTCCTTTTAGATCTACGTAAATAACTATGATATACAAATTTTACATACTGTTTCACTCTAAGTTTGGAGGGTAGGTGCTATTGTTTCCAAGGAGTGTTTAAGTGAATAAAGTGAAGCTCAAGTTCCTCCCATAGTAAGTTTTAGAATTCACACATGCATCCCTGCACTGGGATTTCTATGTTGGAGTCCCTTCTTATATGGTATACAGAAGCATGGTGGTATAGGAATACGGTAAAATAGATATTATTCTTTAGAATTAGGAGGAGCTCATTGACTCACTTTTAAGTGTTCCTGATAAGGAAATCAAACATTTAAACCAGTCACTTTGAAGGACAAATAAATGAAAAATATTTGTATAGATTGAATTATATCATATGTTTCTTCATGTTCTAATATTTACTATATTCAAAAAATCATCCTTAGCTAAGAAATGGCAAAGATATGCAAGATGATTTTACAACGAATAAAATATTTACATGTAAATATTTGTCATTTTAAGAATATTCCAGAAAATTAGTTCTGAGTAAGGTGAATCCCTGTCATAATGTGTTTTCAGAATAGACTACGAATATTATAAGGGCTCAAGTACATAAATTTGCAAGATAACTTTTTTATTGGTAATTATATTTTGAATGTGCATACTAGTTTTTATAGTTCAGCTCATTAAGCTTGTATACACACCCAACACCAAGCATACTTTTTAATAAAAAAAAAAAAAAGATCTTTAGAATATAGTTTTGGTTGGGGTGCCTGAGTTGGTTAAGCATCTGGCTCTTGGTTTCAGCTCAGGTCGTGATCTCAGGGTCATGGTGAGATTGAGCCCCACGTGGAGCTCTCTGCTCAGCCTAGAGTCTGCTCAAGATTCTTTCCCCTCTCTCTTCCCTCCTCCTCTGCTCCTCCCCCTTGTGTGCGCACTTTCTAAAAGAGAAAAGAAGAAGAAGAAGAAGAAGAAGAAGAAGAAAGAAAGGAAAGAAAGAAAGAAAGAAAGAAAGAAAGAAAGAAAGAAAGAAAGAAAGAAAAAGAAAGAAAGAAAAGAAAGAAAGAAAGAAAATAGCTTTGGTTTCATCAGGTCAGATTTAAAAAATCGAAAGTTTGCATAAAATTCTCTCTTATCTCTTAATTATAGCAATCACTATTCCAGATATTTTAAATGTTATTAAAATGTATTATACTAAGTAATACGCTAGAAAATACACTAAACATTTCTTGCAGTTGAACATATGTCTGATTCATTTCAAAATCATTGATACCCAATCCACCTATATCACTCATATAGAGCAGAAACTAAAAGTAGCCACATTTACACCCTCAACCAAAAACTCTCCAAGATTTCATACCAACTAATTTTTATACACCCATACATCTTTAGCCTATTTTATAGCTTCTCCAATGGAGAGTTTTAGTTGAAATCACCATTTGAAGAGAGTCTGTATTAAGTCAGGCTTCCTCCCGCCCCCAACCCACCACCCCTCCCCAGGAAATAATTCTATTTAAGCCTAGATGTGGTCCATCATTGAGGTTTTAATTTAAGAACACCTTGATCAAAATGGTACTTAATTACTGCTGACTCTTGAAGTTAACTCCTCTATGATATTTTCTCTTCCCATGTAAAGCCATGGTCTTGTAAGATTTCTAGTAGGTTTGTGACTTTCCTATAGTTTTTGCCTCCTCTTCTTTTTACATGTTATTGTCTGAAACTGACATAAGCATGTAGTCAGAAACAAAACCAGCAACTGGCTCTCTGAAATTTACTATTCTCAGGGAGTTCAGTAATGTATATTTGAGTCCTGCCCCCAATTTTACCAACACGCTCAGCTCCTGAGTGTCACATATTGCTAAAAGTGCCTTGGGGGAAAGTTACAATGACTACAAACTGACATATTTTTCATAAATAACCCAGGGAATTTCATTCTACTGGTATAATGCACACTCTCACTCCTAAAAATGAAAATGTCCACTGCACTTTATTCTCCCACCCCTATGAACACATCTATATCTGTGATGACAACTGCTACAGCAATCATAGAATTTGCATTTGGCTTATGTCACCCATGAATCAGGGTAGGTGTTGCATAATCACTGTTCTTTCACAGAGTGACCATTTTGTGAATCTCTTACCACTAAATACCAGACCTTATCATGCTACTTGGTACATAATAGGCACTCAATAAAAATATGTTCACTGAATAAGTAAAAGAATGAAGATTTTAAGTCTAATTTCAGCATTTTGAAAAAGACAAGTAGCTCATAAAACAGAATTATTAAAACAATGTAATCCTCCAAAATATACCACTCACTAACTATATGATTCTAAACAACAACTTGATATGCTTGCATAGTACCTCATACAGTACCGAGGTGAGTATTAAGTAAATGATGCATCCCAATCACCTAGCTTCTGCCTGACACAGGGAAGAATTCAATAATGTTGAAAGCAAACAATAGAGGGCACCAACAAAATTTTTATTTTTTATGTTTTTAAAGATTTTATTTATTTCTTTGACAGAGATAGAGAGACTACAAGCAGGGGGAAGGGCAGAGGGAGAGGCAGGCACCCCGCTGAGCAGGGAGCCAGACACGGGGCTCCATCCTAGGACCCTGGGATCATGACCTAAGCCAAAGGGAGATGCTTACCAGACTGAGCCACCCACGTGCCCTCCAATTTTTTTTTAAATAAAATATAGATTTTAGAAATTCCTTTTTAAAGGATCACAGGAACAAGAAGGAGGAGAATTGTTCTGAAAATAAAGGTTGTTTGCTGTTCAATACCTATAGAGAAGGCAACCAAGGAATGAAGTTGACATGTAAAGCAAATTAGAAATGACTTGACCTTTTATAATCTCCCTATTGATCTCACTGCCATTAGTGATATCTCTTCCCTTCATCTATATCATTGCTAGAGTTAGATTTCTGAAATGAAAATCTTCATATATCAGTACAATGCTGACATTTTTCAATAGTTCTTATAAGCTACGGGGTGGTGTCCAGTCTCCTTAACACTGGGTATAAGTCCATTATCAGAACCCTGCCAGCCATTTCAATAAAATCTCTTATCATGTGGCCCCATCAATTGGGGGACAGCAAAAGCAAATTTCTAGTTGCTCAATGCCTGTGTCAAGTGATTTCACGCTCTGTGCTCTGGTTTATAAGTGTCTGGAACCCGTTTAAGTATCTCTTCTAACTAGCAGATTCTTTTTTATCATTACCAATCTTATTTAGAGATCACTGACTCTTTGCATAATTTCCTGACTCTCTAGACACATTTATTTACATCCTTCTCTTTCTAGTCATTCAAATTACTTCTACTATGGCAGGAGTCCCGTTATAATTATTTGTTTACTTCTGCTCCAGTGTACTTCAGTACAGTCTACCTCTAGGCAAACAGTGTGTGTTTCTTCTTGTTTACGTGGGATATAAATTCACTGCCAAAAAATTCAAAAATTGATGATCTGAAACAAAAGCTAACGTATGGCCCTTTGATTGTAATGTTTAAATTATTTAACTACTTGCTAATATTTGCTATTTACGGGCACAGCAGGGTTGGAGTCAAAATGGTGTGGCTTGAGTGTCTTGGCTATATAATATAAGGTCAAGTTTCTTAAGTGCTTTTGTCTCTATCACCTCATTTACTACATGGGGATATTTCACCTCACAGTGTTGTTCGACTGATAACATCCCTAAGCAATGTTATCACATCGCTTACACCGTAGGTACTTAATAGATGCTACCTGGCCTTATCCTACCTTGTGCTTTGCCTCTGCAGTCAGCCACTAGTTTTTCTTTATATTACTAAAACCCCCTTAATACAAAAGGGATTGGATGATACAAAATAGAAAACCAACTGATAATTTTTTTCTAAAAAAAAAAAATTTAAACACTACCAAATCTTCTATATTGAGCACAGAATCAGAGAAGTCAGCATTTCTAGGATCTCTGAAAACCAGAACATCAGCACTGTGGGCCAATCAGCCTATTCTGTGTGTGCACGCATTTGTTTTGGAAAGACTCACAATGGGATAATTACCTATTCATTTAAAAAGCCTTGGCTGTAGCTACCACTGAATCAATGTAAGTTAATGTAGCAGATCAAATTTTTTTTTCTTTTAGTTAGTTTTCTTCTAAAACAGTGAAAGATAATGAGTAATAGAAGATGAAAGCACAAACATACACACACATATCTCAAGGAAAATACTTTATCTTCTCACACTAAATATGCAGTAAATGATGCAAAACACAAAGTACATTTTGCACAGTATTTCTCCCAGACACCAAATTTAAGAATAAATCCAAGCTATGACTAAGACGATGAATTTAGCTAGATTTTAATGCTAGAATAAGAAACCAACAGTCTGGGAAAATTTCCAACCTTAGCAAACAACCATAAGTAGCTTTCTTTTCTCTCTGAGCTTTTATTTCAGACTACCTCAGAAGCATACTACCTTCTTCATTCATCCAGAGAGTCATGGTGTTAAACTTCTTGAATTAAAGACATTAGAGACTCTTGAGAAGTCACAGACAATGGATCACCACAGATCAAAAGATGAAGAAGAAATGTTCCATCAGAATCTATCATTAACAGTAATATTAAAGCACATAATCATTCTCTTAATGTTCAACATAAAATAAAATGTAGCATTACCTTGTAAAATTAATTTTGGCATAATGATAGTATGGATTAAGGTGTTACCTGTCAGTCTTGGTAATAATAAGTGAAAAGAGTGATAGGCAAATTCACTCCCCCCACCAATATATTAAAACAAAAATAAAACCCTTAAAGTAATCTGCCATTAGGAAACATTTACATTTATCTATGCCAACTCATGATTTATTGATTTTATTAATAAATTATTCAGGTCACTTACTGATGATAGAATTGCCCTGTCACACAGCTATGGAAGCAAACAAGAAGCCTAACTGGAAAAAAGTGTCAGTTCCCACAAGTTCAATTGCTTTGTGAAATATCAAACATACATACGTGTGATAAAACTACAATCATAAATTTAAAAAATCACATTATTCATGGTCATGGGGCTTTTTTTTACTATAGACAGTGTATCTGAATTATAATCAATAATGCCGTCTAATACCAAAATTACCTCAGAGTTGTACATGCAAAATATAAGTAATGAAATGTTGAAAACATTTAGTATGCACATATCACCACAAAAAAATCAAGGCAAATTCTATTAAAGCTCCAAGGCATTAAAAAGGGTATAGAAATCTATAATTTACTAGACTATATATATATTGTATATATATATATATTTACTATATATATATACTATATATATATTTACTAGACTATATATATGTGTATATATATGTGTATATATATATATAATGATGGTTAAATTTGTTTAAATCTCTCAAAAACATATTCTACATAAATATTAGAGTATCCTACATGAATATGGAGAAATTATGTAATGTACATCCACATTAACTTGATTAGATAATTGTTCACATTTTTTCCATATTTGTATCTCCTATTTTTGCTAAAATGTTTATGTAAATTATTGACATTATGAAGCTTCACTATGAAATATTTTATGCTTTCTAAATAAATAAGCACCTTTTGGTACTTAAAAGTAATATCCCATTACATCTAAGAAAATTAACAATTATGACATCAAAGTCATTATTCATTAATATAATCTAACACACATTCTATATTCAAGTTCCCAAATTCCCAGGGCTGCTGAAGTAAACCACCAAGTGAGGGTGAAGTTCACTTCATTTATCCCTTGTAAAAATACATTTTTTCTCCCTTAAAACTAGAAATACTGGGTAGTGTGATATTTTCGGATTCTGAGAAAAATGTATTTCCATCAACTTTTCATCCAGTAGCCATACAATGATGATGTTTTATCAAGTTTCTTTCCCTTCTCATTTATTGCAGAGCTTTCCCACATCAAGTAAATTTGTATGGTTGCTGTGAAATATAGTATCACCTTTCACTTCTCTTAATTGACACGGGTTTCTTTTCAGTAAAATCATGGTATCATAGCTACTTTCCATACGGTGAAAAAAATTTTTGTTTGATTATAGGTGGCTTTCTCTCTCTCTCTCTCTTCTATTATGGCCTCAGAGATTTTTACATATTTAATTTTTTCAAATAATTATGGTAGTTGTTCCATTAAAACATTATTGAAGTATAGCATGCAGATAGGAAAATGCACATCCTAGAAGTACATAACTTGATAAGTTTTCACAAAGTACAACACACCTAATACCCAGATCAAAAAGAGAACCATAGGAGAATCTCAGAAACCTCCCTCATGCCCCTCTCCAGGTTAAGTCCCCAAATATCTACCATCACTTTTAAAACCACAGAATAGCATTGTCTGTCTGCAAACTTTATGAATATTGAATTTTACTTTATGCATTGTTTTGTGTTCGGGTCCTTTCACCCAACATTGCATTTATGAGATTTACCCAGATTGTAGCATACAGTTGTGATGTGTTCATTCTCATTGCTGTAGTCTCCTATCCCATTTTTGAACATGCAGCAGTTTATCCATTCTACTGTTTTGGGGCAATGTACATAGTTTCCAGATTGGATTATTTCAAATAATGTTATTATGAACATTTTTATACATTTCTTTTGTTTGATAGATATGTGCTTTTCTCTTGGGTATGCACATATAAAATACAGATATAGACTTCCACATGTGTGCAAATATTATATACATACATACCAACTTTGCTGTCAACAATAGATGAGGGTTCTACTGCTATGTCCCTGCCAACTTGATAATTTTTCTGCTTTTTTATTTCAGCCATTCTAGTAAATAATCAGTGGGATTACACAGTGGTTTCTTTCTTTTTTAAAATATTTTATTTATTTATTTGTCAGTGAGAGAGAGAGAAAGTACAAGAAGGGGGGGCAGCAGGCAGAGGGAGAAGCAGGCTCCCCACTGAGCAAGGAGCCTGATGCAGGACTTGATCCCAGGACCCTGGGATCCCGAGCTAAGACGAAGGCAGCTGCTTAACCAACTGAGACACCCAGGCATCCCTATACTGTGGTTTCATTTGTAATTCCCTGACAACTAATAAAAATAAAACACCTTTTCATATGTTCACTGATCTTTTGTATATTCATTTATTTTTGTGTATAATGTTTGTTTGTTACTTCTCCCAGACTATTGTTAGGTTGTCTATCTTTCTTATGATTTATAGGCTATTTGTAGGAGTTATTCTGAATAAGTGTCCTTAGTAAGATATAAGTATTGAGAATAACCTTCCCCCAAAACACACAGCCACAGTTCTCCCTTTTCACTATTAAATGTGTCATACCTTAAAATAATCAATTTTTTAAAGTTTTCCTTATAGTTAGTCCTTTTTGTATTGTGTTAAAAATATTTTTCCACTCCAAAGCCATGAAGATGTTCTCCTATGTTTTCTTCCAAAGTTCTATTGTTTCACCATTCACAATTGTTGTGAAATATCTGGAGATGATTTGTCCTTTTATACACCACTGGATTTGGTTTACTAATACTTGGTTTAGTGTTTTCTACTTTTACTTTGGTCAATTTTGTTTATTTTCATTGCTCTTGGGTGACATCAAGAGTGGAACCACTAGGTCAATGTTAATTCCACGAAAATCTGCCAAAATATTTTCCAAAGTGATTGTGCTATGTGTGTTCCCACGAAACATATGAAAGTTCTGTTTGCTCCAAATCTTCAACAACATGTTGCATTATAAACCTGATTAATTTTAGAGATGCTGGTGGATATGCAGTAGTATCTTATTGGTGGTTTTGACATTTCTCTAATAAATAATAATGTTGAGTATCTTTTCATGTGTTTGCCATCGGTATATATTGTCTGCTGACATATCTTTTAAATCACTGATACATTTTTTATGAAGTTTTTGTTTTTGTAATGGAGCTTTCACAGTATTTTACATTCTCAGGATGTAACTATTTTATTATATATGTTTATTATTATTATTCTGTAGATTTCCTTTTCAGAAAAACTTAAATTTGATGTAGTATAATTTCTCAATGTTTCTTTTTATAATCAATTCCCTTTTTACCCTACTTAAAACAATTGCTTGGCACAAAGTCATTAAGATTGTCAGCTTTCTGATGTCTCTGAATTTATAATTTTTGTAACTGTATAGATTTTTAGTTGTTCTTAGCAGGAACATTGGCTTGCTGCCAATACTATCGCTTACCCAGAACTAGACTTTATTTTTTGGTGTTCAAATATTCGATTGTGTATAAAATTAAATGGGAAGGTTTCTGAAAGAAACAAGTTCTCCATCAATTTCACTATTTATAGTTAAATAGCTTTTATTTGATATCTGAGAATATCTGATTAGCTCTTAGGAAGACATTTGACTGTGTGTTAGACAACTTCAAAAGGGCTTGAATAATGTATAGAGCCATTGCATCACTACTCTGTATACCTGAAACTAATGTAACACTGTGTGTCAACTGTACTCAATAAAAAAAAAATAATAATAACTTTTAAAAAAAAAATAGGGCTCGATCTTTCAAACCAAGATGTCCTTATTAACAGTCTAAAACGTAATTTAAGATTTAAGTCATTCCTCACAGGTTTCCTATAATATATGTGAACAAAAATTTTGAAAATTTGAAGAAATGATGTATTTTACTAATAAAATAATAAAATGTAGCTATACCAGCAGATATACCAACAATTTCCACCCAGATGCCCGATAGTCACCATCTGAACTACAGAACCAAAGATGTGGAGATTCTAATCAAACTCTGGAGCTATTTCCTTAAGATTCAAAAAAGATGTTATTCTCACCTCACAAGACAATATTTCAGAATTCTTCATAGTCTTTATGATAGAAAGAAGGAAAAATTTTTCTTCTTCTTTTTTAAAATTTTATTTATTAATTTTTTAGTACTCTCTACACTCACTATGGGGCTCGAACTCACGACCCCAAGATCAAGAGTTGCACGCTCTTCTGAATGAGCCAGCCAGGCACCCCTTACTATTTTTTGACCCAACCATTTGTGTTCTGTATCTCCACTACTCTCCTCTAAAGCTTGGGAAACCACACCTAACTGTAGTATATCAAGATTTATAGCAGTTTAGTAAGAAATAGGCAGTTAAAAAATACAGTGAACACTGGTTGTGTACATTTTAAGTTCATTGTAACAATAAGCTTGAGAAAATAATAAGGCAACTAGTTTGATATAACATATATAAAATGTTTGAGATTGACTTTTTAAAAAAAATCAAGAATGATTTTTACTTTAAGATTTTACTTTAAGATTTTTACTTCAAGAATGATTTTACTTTAAAATCAGAAAATTTCAAGATAATAGCATATAAATAAGGGTACCTGATAATGGTTATTAATTTCTTAAATCTGAATTAGGTACATATCTAAATAGTTCATTTAATTTCTGTATAATTTAGATATTCAGGAAATGTTGAAGAAATTATAGCTCGTTCCTGTGTATACTTATGTGCAATCCTTTCAAAGAAATATTCTCAAGGCTTGCAATCATTTCCTACTGTACGTAATGGTCCTCTGAAAAATCAGGTGAACATTTTGGTAATGTTCCCAGTTCTACCTGTGCTATAGACCCCATCAAGAAAAGAATTCTAAGCATTTATAAAAATATATGGACATTATATCATTCAGGATTAGGTTCAGGTGCATATAATAATAATAACAAATTGGATTAACATATTAGAATTTATTCTCTCACATTAAAATAAAAACAAAACAAAACCACCACCACCAACGGGTGTGGGGGGGAAACAATGACAACAGCAACAAAATACAGGCAGTCCTGGGATAATACTAAACCTTCATGAAGTCATTTGACTCTTCTCTCTGCTAGGCTGACTTCCACACAAGGTCACACCACAGACTAATATAACCAGTACACCCGTCATGTTCTGTTTTTTCAGGCAAAAGGAAGGAGACAGGAAGAAGAGCAAAAGGGCCCTTAAACAGCGGGGCAAGCAATTTTAATCAGCCATCCTGGAAGTTCCACATAATATTCGTGCTTACAAATCCTTGGCCAGAACTTAGTCTCAAGATCAGGAGGTTGGGAAATACAGCCTAGGATACGTGCCCAAGCAAAACTTGGGATTCTGTTCCAAAGCAAATGGAAGAAAGTTGATTTGGGGTATAAAATCGTAAGTCAGCTACAGTTTGCCCTTTGCCTGCCCTAATTCATATACATTCTTTTTTCTATAACAGACCACACTTTACCTCTTATAACACCAAATTCTCTTTTTAAGTTACTACTAGACCTTGTTCTGGACTTGTGAAACCTTCCAGATTGGGATCATAGGTGTCTTCTCATGGTCTTATAATCTAAAAGCTGAATGAAAACACCTGTGGTTCAAAATCACTCATTTCACATTGATGGACAAGGAACAATAGTTCATTAAAACCCCCTTCTATATGAGAGGTAGATAGGAAATATTTAGTTGTCCCTGTTTCCTGACCAAGAGTAAACGTAAATTACTTGCTTATGCCCTAGCTTTGCACACTCTCGAATGCTATTTCTTTGCCTATTATCCTCCACTGCCATATCAGAACTGCAGTGTGGATTATAACTTTAGCAGGTTCAGGGCACCAAGACAAGCTTCTGTGGGTTAGGACTGGAGTTTCATTGACAATAAAGTTCCTTCAAAAAAACTGGTGAACTTGGGATCTGTATTATTTTTGTCAATATGTGTTTGGATAATTATAAGCAAACACTTCATTGTGCTGTAATTTGTAAGCTTGAGGTCTCAGATCTTTACTTCCTTGTTTTAATGTGCTTTTCACTTGGACTCTGGATTATGCTAGGTCTAACTCCTGACCCAGTACTACAAGTGTCTAATACATGCTTGTGGATACTGAGGTTTATTTCTTAAGAACTTAACACATGTAAATTAGGTCTATCTTTTTTTTTAAAAAATGGGATAAAATTAAACTTTGGATTACTTATGTCAGAGCCAATAATTTTTCCAATAGGCTATCATAAGCTTGGTATCTTATGTATTGATGTGTATGTGTTGGCTTTTGGTTACTTTGGATGGACTAGAATGCCTTCTTCCCCCCCCCCACCCCAGGAACAAAACCCACAGCTCTTTAGGGGTTTGAGGACATCCATTAGCCTTTATCTGCCAGTTACTCTTCACATTAAACTGTTGCTCTTCGTGGGATGCTAATCAAACTGAACCAAATCTTGTGGGGTTTGCTCATTTATAATCATAAGATCACACAAAGTTGAGTGACTGGTGCAATGTAATTTTCAAACAGATTTGAGTATCATAAATGGTTTCATGGAAAAATTGTCAACAGCCTACGCTTTCAGAGTTCCTGAAGTTCAATTAAAATTTCCAGGAAATATATGTATGAATTCTCTCTTTGTTTACCTTTAAGATATTTCTAAGGAACTTTTATTTTATTTATTTTATTTTTCTAAGGAGCTTTTAAAAGGGAAGAACCAATCTTTTATGTTTTTAACATGATAGACAAAAAACAAACAAAAACAAAAAAATGACTCAAAAAACAAAACCACACATACATATAAAAAAGCCCTTCAAAACAAACAAAAAATAAAGCTGGATAAAAAATCAAAAAAATATACATCAAAAAAAAAAGAATTTCCATCTAAAAAACTTATTTTGTATAGGATGCCTTTCCTCCTTATCTGTGCTATGTAAATATCATTGCTGATTAACAGGCATGGTGGTTAAGAGATTAGGATTAAAACACTGAACTTAAATAAATCATATGAAAGCTTACTAAAATTGTGATATACTTCACATAATTTTTTAACTCAGGTTATATTAGATACTATATGTTTCATCATCAATCTACTTTTCAATGCCTAAAAAATTCCAATGTATCTAAATTCATATTATTGAAAAAACTAAAACAAACAAACAAAAAAAAACTTAAAAAAAAAAAGAAAAAACTATTATAACGAAGGGAACATTTTAATAATGTGCTGTATGCTTTTGAGTCTGTAATTGTGAAAGTAAAAATAATCTGAAGTTTAAATTTTGTTTGGGAAGTCAACAACATAATATAAAAAATCCTTAGAAATTACATTTTGAAACAAAAGCATATGTTCTCAGTTACATATCACTGACGGCATAGATTTATTTTCTGGAGTGTCTACAATTTACCATTAGGCTTTTCCATTGTATCTGGTAATCAGATTTAACATTAAATAGTTTTTGCTGTCATTTTGAGGAAAACAACATCTTTAAAACAGTATTTGATTTTTCTTTTACCATACTAAATTAGAAATTTAGGCTGTCTATGTTGTCATTTCTCTTTATTTACACCTAGGGTTGTTTATTTATTTATTTATTTTTCTTTTCTGTGCAGCTATTCAGCCTAGCAAAAACTGGAGGAGTGACATAAGGACATAATATTGGTAACAGGACCAACTAGAGGAAGTACTGCTACTCAGACATACACATACACACAGACCTGTTTCTTCTTGCTCCCCACTGTTTTCTCAATTGTCATATTTTCAAAATCAGGTTTTCTGAGTTCTTGTGTGTGTGTATTTGATGAGAGCAAACCATTCAAAGTTAGTAGACTAAGTTGACTGCATGACTGATTTTTATACTTGCATAAAATTCTATCGTGCTTATTAAATAAAATAAAACAGAGGTCGATTTTTAAGATAAATAAAATATCTTCAAATAAAACCAGATGAATACAAAACAAACCAAAGAAGGTATTGTCAGGATGATTGTAGTTTACATCTCGGTTTAGATGATTTTGTCATATCTGCAGCAGATATTAGAATTTTGGAGAAATTAAAGAATAATTTTTGAAAGAGAAATATATAAAACATTGAAGCATTTATGAGCTTCTTCATTCATCTATCAATATAATAAACATTTGTTTGTAATATATTATGAATGCTGTTAGGAATTGGGGATTCCTTGGGACCTTATAACAAAGCCCCGCCTTCTATAGTACCTGTTGTCTAGTTGGGAAGCAAGTTAAAAAAAATAATATATATATATGTGTATATATAACGCTATATTTTACAAAATTATGTCATCATAATATGATGACATAAATAAAATGATTATGTCGTCTTCTCAGTGTTGCAAAGGACAGAAAACTAGTCCTATGACAGAGAATAATGAATCGGCTATTTGAGGAGATCTGCATTTGGCATCAATGGCTAGACTCTGGTACTCTTGCCACACAGAGTCATTGTCTGGGGTTGCCTGGGAACACGTTGTCTCAGCTTGAAAGCTGAAGCACTGAAGCTGAAGACTGTCAGCTAATTTCATTCGTTGCAGCCAAATGGCAATTTCTTTCTTGAGCAGAGATCTGAGTGGCATATTTCCATGACGGCTACAAATTAAAAGTTGGATATGAAAGCCTTAAAGCTACTTAAATGTTGAGTAGGATGGAAACAGAAAAGTGTCATTGGGATCTGGCAAAATGGAAGTATCTGATGATTTAAGAGTGATTTTAAAAAGACTGGTATGTAAGAATTTTTAAGAGAGTCTAGAATTCTCATATGCTGAAGAATATATGAGAATTGAGGAAAATTGGAAATAGCATGTTATGAAAGGGAACGAAGAAACTGTATAAGAGTTAAACTGGTTTATTAGTTGAATGAAGGGTATTTTCAACTTGACACTTTCTTTATTTTTATTTTATGAGATAAGAGATAATAAAAAATCTGTGGGTATCAATGGTGCTAACTCAGTAGTGAAGAAATTAATAAAGATGCAGAAAATAAGGTAAATCATCAAAAATATAAAATCCATTAAGATAAGAGAGATAATTAAGCCCAGGACTGAAATGAAGAGAATGGAATCTGGTATGAGCAGGAATTTTTCTTTCATTACTATGGGAGAAAGAGAAGTTGGGTAGTTTTGCAAGTGAAAATGTGGAGTTGTCAATGGATAGATAATGGAGTTCCAGATTTCTGGCTTCTTTTTCTCAACAGATTATGATGGAGAAGAGTCATCATAGAAAGTGGGAAAGCAAGCTTAAGAGTAGAGAATAGGTGTTTTTTCAGGCAGTGTTAAGTGAAACACATAAAAACTCTGAACCCAGGTAACATACAGTTTAGATTCTGCAACCTAAATGAGAGGTGAGAGAGGCAAGGAAATTTTCAAGGGTGACTAAAATGATGAACAATAGAGTATAATGAATATTTTTGTGAAGTTCAAAGAATTTTCATTGTATATGCAGTGAAATAAGTCATATAAAGATAGGAGATGGTTGGTGTAAAGGGTAAAACATTTGAAATAGAGATTTCAGAAGTGATTTACTTTCTGGTATAAAATTGGAAATGGCTGACTAAGGTGTGGGCAAGAATTCCACTAGAAAGAAATACACTAAGGAACAAAGAAGTCAGGGAACTGATGAGTCACCTTTCAGGATGATAGGAATAGGCATTAAAATAAAGATTGTTACACAGGAGCTAAAATTTTTAAGAAATGAAGTAGAATGGCTAGAAGATTAGAATGGTAAAGGTCATAGACTGTCAGGAGGAATAGATGGCACCCATATACTTTGAGGAACAGGATTGATTTCTTTTATTTCCTTTCCCTCTCCCTCCTCTGGAAAGAGGTGAAGAAATGGAATACAAAGTCTAATGGAGAAACAAAAGGTTGCCAACCTCATCTTACATTTGCTTACTTCTCAGTGTCAAGTTTATGAGGTCACTGATATTTGGACAAACTTCAAAAAATGAATAGTGGTAAAAACAAAGAGAGGAAAAATTGTCTCGATCTACTCTTTATAAGAAAAAAGATACTCGTGTGGTTTTGCTGAGCTAGCAAATTATTTTTTGGGGCTCTTTATTCTACATCCTTAATTTCACATGAGAGAAAATCAAAGCTTTTGTACAAATTTACTGATCCTCAAGCTCATACAACTTGTTACTGCTGTTAAAAAACAAAATTCAACCCAGTAAATTTAATCTAGTTGACTTTATTCAACTAATCATGAATTGGGCAGTATCCCATGGAACAAGTAGGAAGGAGCTCTCAAGAGCTATACAAAATGGAAGGATTCTATAGTCAGAAGGGGTGGGGCAAAGAAGTTAAAAGCATTGATTAGTTTAGGCAGGATTATCTTTCCCTAGGGGAAGGCAAGGGGATCTTTTTATAGCTAGTGCTGATCAGGAAATTGCAGACTGAGTGGCTTAAAATTCCCTTCTGGGTGAGGCTGAAACTGTAATTAGTTAGGTATTAAACCTTGGTGGGGTTTAGAAAAAGTGCCTCTAATCTGGACTTGTTTCTTTTTAACACCAGCAAAGGATGGATTAACTCTAGGTTATACACTTTCCCCTAGTTGGTTTTATTCTACTATCAGAAGGATTTTCAGGAGACGGAACATGTACTAGATTAATTGTAGGACATACTATAAAGTGTATTCCCTCATATACATATGAAAGGCAGGAAGTAATTCTCTTTGGTATAAAGAGTACTTTGGATTCTTGTCCATAAGGATTCTTGACAATGAGAAATAGTGACAGCTGTAGCATGCATCCTATCACTTGAACAAAAGCAATTCTTTAAATTCTAAAATTCCGTGGCATTTACACAATTTGATGCTAGTAAAGCAACAGTATCACCAAAATGTCATTAATATAACCTCAAGGAGAGTATCCTTGCAACTGGTTGTTTAACAGTTTTATTTCTACCTGAAAAGGTTCTTTGCCTTGATGAAAGTAACTGGGAAGAAAACACAATGTTCTTCTTATTTGTGGTTTAGAGACTGATCACAGCATTGCTACATCTATAAATAATCTTCTTTGAGAGTCCCAGAAGTCCTGCCACAAGTCCACTGTCACAGTTTATTGGCTAATCAGCAAAGAATTGAAATCTTGATTGGCTTTATTTGTTGGCTGATTGAAACACTGAGATAGGAAGTAGTGGACAGATTAATTAATTTGTGCTGGGGAATCCAAAGTTAATCTAAAGAACGCTGTCACTTTGATTGATGGCTGTGTGAGAGAAGAAGTCTTTAAAAACCACCATGAATCATCACTCGGTAGGCACATAAATTCAAGGTTTTGTCTATTTAACTGATTGAATTCCACTGAACTATACTGAATACTAATGTTTCTGTGTGCATAACAATTACCGTGTTTTAAAGGTGGCCTACACATGACAAAGAAAAATGAACAAAGGACATAAACAAAAACAACTGATTTTTTTAAACACTATCATGTTCAAGAAATATGAATTTCTACTTTCCGAGCAAATTATTTACTAACATACATTTTTTTGGGGGAAGATGTTTTAACCTGATTGTCAAAATAACTGATTTTATAAATCTATAGTATATTCTAATTATAAACCTATAATTGTAGGATGGTATTTTTGTCTAAGAGAACCAGAGAAATTTTCACGCTTACACAACCTTTGAGAAAAGCAATGACACTCTTTCAGGCTCCCGTTTGGACACATATTAGGTTACCCATTTAGTTTTGTTGTTGTTGTTATTGCTGCTGTTTTAGTTTGATATTTTATATGTTTCATTTGGAGAGTTTGTATTACTATGTTGTCAATTTCACTATCATTTTCTCTTGTACTATCTAATCTGCAAATAATCCCACCCAATGTGCTTTTCAGATCAGGTGTTTTAGTTTTCAATTCTGGAAGTTCAATCTGTATCTGTTTCTTTTCAATCATCCCTGTCTTTACATGATACCTCTTTGACAATAGGGCATATAGTTATAATAACTATCTAATGTTCTTTTCTGCTAATTCTAACATCTATGTCAGTTCTAGGTAGGTTTCAACTGATTGTTTCTTCTCCTCATTATATTATACTTTCCTGTTTCTTTGGGCTACTCTTCAATGGATACCAAGCATTATAAATTGAAACTTGTTGGAAGCTGGATACTTATATATTTCATGTATATACACATATATAAAATTAAAATATATATAGTTATATATTTATAATATATTTTAGTATAGTTTATAGTATACTTTCTTTTACCTATTTTTATATTACCTTTTGTTCTGGGATGCACTAAATTTATTTGTTAAAAAAAAAAAGTAAGTTGATTTGTTAGGCAAGACCAGAGCATCATTTAATGTAGGTCTAAATACTCGTCACTACTGAAGCAAGTTCCTTTTCAGTACTCTAGCCAATTCTCTGGGTTTTGACATATTCTAGTCTGGCTGGTTGAAACAAGTATTATTCCAGTTCCTATGTAAGTGGCCGAGAGCTCTTTCTTATTATCCTGTCAGATGATTATTTCCACAGCTTCAGACAGTTTTCTTCCATGCATGCTTTGATCACTACTATGCTGAATGTTACATTTGGACTCTGCAGATCTCTGGGATTCTCTCTCCACGTAGCTCTCTTCTACCGGCCATCTGCTTACTTTGTCTTAGAAATTTTAGCCACCTTGGTCCTTCATTTTCTGTCTCTCAGGGATTCCTATTCTTTCTTTGATGTCTGGTGCCTTGAATACTATCGTTTTACATTTCATCTGTTTACTGGGTGTTTGTTTCACATGAAAAGTGAAATCTAGTTGCCCTTATTTCACTTTGATTGAAAGCAGAAGTCTGGTATTTTAATGTATCTAAAAGGTAGGTTTTGATTTAGCTTCCAGCTGCTGAGAAAAATATCACGTAACAAAAGTTCTGAGCTATCGAATACAGTGGGAGGTAAGTTAGGAAACACCAGTAAAATAAATCAGTAAATAAGCCAAAAATGTTATATGTTTTTTAAAAAGACACATTTGTATAAAATCCCTTGTGCCAGGAAAAAGGGACCAAATAAAGCCTCAAAAGGACATATGATTTTTTAAAAAACTTGATGAGATCTAGCAGGTCAATTGTCAAATATTACTGTTTTTATTTATTTATTTTTGACACAGAAGTAGGTTTACAAGAGTCAGGAGGATACATCAAAGAGAAATCCGCTCTCCTCCCTTATCACTACCAGTGAATGGAATCAGTGGCAAACCTACAGATGGCGAATTAGCAAATTGTATCAGAAACTGCAAACAGCTCTGTGCTGCTGCATACAATGTTTAAAGCAAGCAATGGTGGAATATTAGACTGATGTCATAGTGAGGTCAGGACCAAAGGCCTTCCCGAGGACGTGATGAAGAGTTTAGGATTTAGCTTACACACATGAGGAAAATCCAGTACAATTCTTCGGTTTGCGTCCTTAATTTTTGGCACTTTATTGAAATGGGCATACAAAAGAGTACGAAAAATGTACACCTCAATAAAATTTCACAAGCTAAACTAGCATATGTAACCTCAGCACAGATCAAGAAATCACAAGAGTGTCAGCACGCAGAAGCACCCCGTAGGCAATTAAGAGAGCAGCCAATTCACAAAGTTACGGAACAAATTCCCTAGGGTAAACATGTCTACGTGGAGGCCTGGAGTATTGAAACAAGTAGTTATTTTGTTTCTTGCATATTCCTTAACAAAGAAGAAAAAGAGAAGCATCAAGTTTCTCTCAAGTAGAAACAAATTCATGACACAGCAAGTGAGTGGAAACTGAGACAACTCAAATTCATACCTTTGTGCACTCTAAATTATTCCATGCAAAAGGTTTCACTCCAGTCCTCAGAGACATTAAAAAAAAACAAACAGCAAAAACAAGGAAGGTAATAAAGACTTCTACATTATTGTGCTATAAATACTGAAAATATGTTTCCAAATGTGACAAGAAATATTACGAGCAATTGCAGATGCATAAATGGAGCAAGTGTAATACTCTTTCCTCAGAGGCACTGATAAAAAAAAAGACTATTATAAAGCACTACAAAATAATTTCTTTAACCGAAAGCTCTGAAGCAGTTATTAAACCAGCTGTTTTCAAAAGTACACAAATCTGCTAAGTTGCAGTTGGGTAACTGTTAAATGTTAAAGCACTGAATGATCAGCATGGAGCAGATGGTCTGGGAATGGGTGAGAAAATGGCAATGTTAATACCACCAGACTGAGATGTTCATTTGTGCTGTGGTATGTGCAGACTGGGTGAATAATGAAGGATCTGTAATAATTGTGCAAATCCCAACATTATTAAATCGATTCAGCTGGGGTTTCTTAATATATGTGAAGCACTTCATGTTCTTGGAGAAATACCTCCTCTTTGGCTAAAGCTGTTCTCATTAACTCATACTGCTTTATTTGCAGTGACCTCGGTGTTCCTGTTAAGCAATGAGTGGAATAAGAATTAGATATCCACTTTCAATCTAAGTATTAGAATGGAGGGAAAATGTTAAGAAAAGTGTCAAAGTATGAATCTTGCGTGAGATTGGCCGACGGCATTAATTTACCTATCAAGTTCGGTTAGTGTTTATTTTAGACTGTTTAAGAGTTTATAATTAGACTTGCACTTTGGGGGTTTGAGCAAGTTACCTTTTCCTAGTCAATGTTTATTTTACCTATAAGGGAAAAAAATCCATATTAACATATCTTCTGCTTTTCATTTAACCTGGGCATTTCCAGAGTTTCACCACAATACCACCTCAGAGGATCTACTAATAATAGTTTTGAGAGCTGTCCTTTACAGTGTAGAATGTTTAACAATATCTCTGCCTTTGGCCCACTAGATGACAGTAGCAACATTTCCCCCCAAATTGTGACAACTAAAAATGTATCCAGACATTATTAAATGTCACCTGGGGAGCAAAAGCAACCCCCATCTCCCATTCCTTATAGAGAACCACTGGTATCTAGGAAAACCAAAGGAGAATGTGGCTCATTACCTCTGATGAAAAAAAAAAAAAAAGAAAATTAAAATGTCAACCAAGAGTTGACAGTTTAGCTGAACTGGGCTTTAAGTAAAATTTTGGTAGATAGAATCCTGTGACAAGGCTAACATCTTCAATTCTATGAGACTGAGCTGCGTGTTGCTCCTAAATGCTGAGAATGAAATGAGATTCAGAAATAAGTGAGAAAAAAGAATATGCAAGCTAGGGTTTGTAAATATCTTTAGAACAGAAATGTCCATCAAGACATTATTAAAAAAGAAATTTGAAGTCAAGTAGATTTGAGATGTGCTGCAGGCTCTAAAATGCCTTGCAATTAATAAAACAAAGGTCAATATTTACCTTTGGAGTATAAGCGGGTATATGTGTGAGTGTATAATATGTAACTTTTCACAGAAATAATATTCTCTACTAATTTTAAGCAAAAGGAAGTCACAAACCCTATCAGATCTACATCCTAAAAGCCATACGACTTACAAGACAGCCCATCATGTCTCTGTGTAGAGCAAACCTTCTGCTATTTTAGATGTCATTGTAAGAAATTGTAAAGCTGAGAGAACGTGTTTGTAGTGGGAGGTGGGGTGTCAGAGCCAGGGTAGGGAAGAGTAGGTTGGAGGTTTACTCTAGTCGGATTCGCTGACACCAGCAAGAACTGACACACCATAAAGACTTAATTTTTAACTCTGGAGACCAAAGAATCTACAATAAACATTAAACAAAAACAAAGTTTATAGCAATTCAGAATTGGTACAAATAAATTTGCAAGTAAGTAGGCCATTAATTCCAGTGCTAATAGTTAATAGGGCAGCCACTGTGATCATCACCTGAACGTATTCACTGAAGAACTGATTATTTATTAAAATATTCCATTTAGTCTAAGCACTGTGCTTTACTCTGTCATGCCATATCTTTCATGGTTTTCAGATATTGTAAAAACCTATTCACACAAATCCTAAGCAAAAAAAGTAAGGAATTTGTTAACCATGCAAAGATTGCAAGATTTTGTGAAATCTAATAAAGTGATTTTGGAGAACTGATACAACCAATGCAAAGTAATCAACATATGAAGATTCTAGCAGAGTTAACATGGTTAATGACTAAAGAAGAGAAATGTAAAATATAAGAAGGAAAGGGATCTTTCAAATGAGAATGATATTCATATCAAAAAATGAAGAGCTTTTCGGAATTTTGATGAAGGAAGTACCTGAAAATTATTGCAAAAATGATCCTCCTTATTTTCAGACTAATTCTAAAGATAGTGCTATTATTTAATTTTGTTAGAAAAATCTTCCCCCAAATTAATATATTAGTTCTTTTTAATTCTAAAAATTAGCTTATATTTATAATTACAACCCAAAATATGATAGATAAGAGTTAAAAACATTTTTATAATGCTTAGTTTTACATTTTAAACCACCAGTTGGACCAAACATTATCAATATGTATTATGAAGATTTGATCCCACTTTTGGAAACCTCTCTGGAGGTGACTTTTTCTATTCCAGTGTCCTTTAACAGAGAGAAACCTGAATTTCAGTATCTATAAGGGACCTTCATCTGGCAGAATACATACGACTGTTTTGGAATTCAGTTCTACATTTATAAAATCACTGTCTTCTGTTTAATTATATATATAAAGAAATATAAGCATAAATATAAACTATAAATTCCCTATATACTTTGTATATTACCGCACACTTCAATTTTCATAATGAAGACCTTAGATCAGTTTCAGAAAATAAGAAATGTCTCATTTTAGAAACTTTTCCTTTGTTAATATATATTTTTAATGCTTTAAGTGTTAAAAATCTGAAAACAAAAACAAAAAACAAAAACACCTCTTCTCAAGAGGCGCCTGGGTGGCTTAGTTGGTTAAGCATCTGCCTTCAGCTCAGGTCATGATCTCAGGGCCCTGTTATTGAGCCCCACATCAGGCTCCCTGCTCAGTGGGAAGTCTGCTTCTCCCTCTCCCTCTCCCTCTCCCCTTCCTTCCCACTGGTGCTCACACACTCTCTCACTCTCTCTCTCTCTCTCTCTTAGATAAATAAAATCTTTAAAAAACAAAACAAAACAAAAAATCTTCTCATTCCTTCACTATGTCAGATGTATGGTATGAATTTTTTTTTATTATTAAAAAGCCAGAAACACGGTTTTCATACTGTGGATAGTTTGGAAAAAGATAAACAGGCAAAATGAAGAAAACAAACACTATTTTTATACCTAAAGACAATAATGCTCAAGATTTTATCATGATTCCTCTAATCTTCCATGTACATTTATCAATTTGAACTATTTCTGAGACATGTGTCCAAGACATTGAAAGCGTTTTGTAATCATTTTAATGTCACTGATGTATGTAACATACTTTAGTAAATATTCTTCTTTGATATTTAAATTGTATAGACTGTTATAAAACAAAAATTGTGTTGTTTTTATAATTTTTTGCATAATTCTGAATTTGAGTTTTAAATTAGTCTCTAAGGACATATTTGTGGAAATGAAATTGTCAAATGAGATACTATGTTTTAAAAATTTATCTTTTGAATTGCCAATATATTTTTAAAAACCTAGAATACTACTTAACAAAAATATGTAGGACTAATACAAAGACAACACAACTGAGGAATACGATAGGAATCCTGAATAAATAGAAACATGTAACTTACTACTGAATTTTTAAAAATCAAACTTACAGGCTTAATTTTAAACCTTGAAGATCACACAATTGTGTTTTTCTCTGAACCCTCCCAAGATTCTAAGATGACAACCATGAAATAAAGCACATATAGAACCTCAAGGACGAAGAGGTGGGAACTGTTGACAAGAGTGATTTTGTGGAACACAGGAAGTGGAAGCCGAAGTTTTGCTGCTTCACAGAATATGTGTGACTGTGAGAGGGAGCTGTGTTGGGGTCTTGGGAGGATAGCTAAAAACAGTCTTGTTTCTGCAATATAGGCTCAGAAATTTGAAGCACTGGGGTCCTTTTGAAGGCAAAGGTATATGGTGGTAGGGCTAAAATTGAGGGCACGTTGGATGTCTATGGAGCAGTTAGACCTCAAGATCTTTTTCATCTGCCCCAAGTAACCAGGCCTCTGCTCTTCCCTAAATTTCAAAGCAGGAGGCTTTTACTCAAGAAGTTTTATCCTGGCGCCTTTGTACTCAGTAAAATCAGAAACAGCTAAGGGAGAGAAGAGACCCTTCTTCAAACAAGGGAGTATCCCTGAGTCCAAACATGCTGATAGCTAAACTTAATCTCATGAGGCACAAGAATTTGGATCCATCTTCTGGGAAACCGACTATAAAGGGGGCAAGGAAAATACCAGTCAGCAAGATATGTACACACTAGCTTGGTACAAACACCAAGACTTCTAGTAACATTTTTAATGTGCTGCTATTAAATATAAATAGACAGCTAAGGATCATCAGATATTTGATAAAATCCTTTAGATAGAAACACAAGTAATGAAGGAAAGCAGAGGAAAAAGAAATCTCAAAAGCAAAAGAAACCTAAGGGAAAAGTCCTATATATAATATGATAGATAAGAGAAGATGTTGCATTATATAACAAAATAAAATACTACTGAGGAGAAAAAGAGAATATTAAAGCAATGTAAGTCAAGAAAATGGTCTAGAAGGTCTAGAAATTAAAGGTATAAAATTCTAACTTAAAAGTGAATAGTTTGCAGTTTAAATTTGGGGAAATTCCACAGGAAAAAGAAATGGAGAGAAAGAAGAATAAAAGTAGAGAGACATTCTGACAAATGTATCATCAGATTTGTAGAGCTCCCAAAAAGAAACAGAGAAAAACTTGAGGGAAGTGAATTATTAAAGAAGTAACATAAGAAAATTTTTGAGAAAAAACAAGGGTTTGTAGAACCATGAATTCTCTACTATAATGTGTGAAGAAAAGACCCATACCACTACGTTATTGTGAAACTAAAATACCATAAATTAAGAGACAATCCTAAAAGTTTATTTAAAGGAAAGAGTGAGACTCCCATAAAAGTTCAAAATTTAGTCTAGATTCCAAAGCAAACACACTACTTATCAATAAAAATATTTGTCAAGAATTCTAAATAAAACACTATTTATCAAAAAAAAATCAGTCTAGAATTCTAAATCCAACCAAATGATGAATCTAATGTAAGGTTAAAATAAAGATTTTAGGCATGCAAATGCAAACAACTGATTTTTCATAAACGCCTTTTCAAAAATCTACTGTAAGATACTTGCTCTTAAAATAAGATAGCAATCCTGAAGTTACATATGATCCTAAAACACGAGCTCAAACTTCAGAAAGAGGTGAAAGAAATTCCCAGGACAATACTGATGGGGAGTTCCAGAATGCTAGCCATGATTAGGACCTAGAGATCTAAAAGTTCTAAAGAGGTCAAAAGAATAGGGCTCCTAAAGGGGTGGTAAAAAGAAAACACAAATAAATAATCAAAGGAACTGACAGACTACTTGATTTGTTGGCCAGCCAGAGAGATTTATATTTGGGAGATTATATTATAAAAAAAACTTTGAAATAGAAATACATAGATAAAAAACCCAAGTACTAATAAAAGAAGCAATTAGTAACTTCAGGGAAAACAAACATTTTTATAAAAAAAGAAATGTGGTCTTAATATGTTGGCAGTTGTCTGGAAAAAAGGACATTGTCAAGCATTTTTGGAGGATAAATGAATTAGTGTATCATATTCAATAATCATCAAAATATAAAATGCGAATAGCTTTTGTCCTAGCAATTCTTCTAAGGAATCTAATATAAAGAAATATTCCAGAAATTTCTTAAGTATATGCACAAAGATTTTCATGGTAACAAATTAATAACAGGAGAGAAAGAGAAAGAGGGAGAGAGAGGGTGAAAGAGAGAATTTAAATGTATATTAGTAGTAGTATGGAATACCGTATACCTATCAGAAAAAGAGAGAAAAGGTTTTATGTACCAATATAGGATTATATTCATGCTGTATTGCAAGTGGAATAATTGTAGCCAATTTTATTGTCTTATTTAATCTTTGTAAAATATATATGTTCATGTATCACTGTGTGTATATATGTGTACAAGTGAGTGTTCGTGCATGGATGTGTGATCTAGAAATATACATACCAAAATATTTTCAGTGATTATCTCTAGGACTTAGAAAAGCAGAATGAGACAACTGTCATTTTTATGTTTTTTTATATAAGTATGTACTATTTTGACATAAAAAATAAAATAAAGAAAGAATCATACCACAATGAGTCTTTGGTTGTCAACCATTTACTCTACTTTTCTCCTTCTATAAGCTTCCTCCACAAAGTACAGAGGGTGCACAGTGAAATACTTATGTCTAAGACCCATTCAGTCTGTTACCTAAAAACTGGACTTCTAGTGTGCCTGGGTGACTCAGTTGAGCGTCCGCCTCTTGGTTTCGGCTCAGGTCATGATCTCAGGGTCGTGAGATCTAGCCTCTCCTTGCACTCCATGATTAGCATTGGGTCTGCTGGAGATTCTCTCTCTCCCATTCCCTCTGCCTTTCCCGCGCTCATGTACTCTCTCTCTCTCTCAAAATAAAGAAATAAAACCTCTAAAAAAATATTTTTAAAGATTTCCGCATATGCTAAAAAAGCACATTAAGACACTTAAAATAGCATGATTGGCTATTTAGAGTTTAGGTGATTATATGTTGGAAAACATGTGCATTATCTACTTCTTAACTAATGGACATCATCATCCAGATGGATCTGGCTATAGATAGAAATGTTCTCCTAAGTGGTAGTCAGTGCCTTTGGATAAAATATAAAATTACTCCTTGGTTGAAATTGTTACTCAATTCTGGGCAGCTTCAGGATCTTTCCAAAAAATCTTTGGCAAAAGAGTAGAATAAAAAATACTTAAGAAAATTATGTTTTGCTTTTTGTTTTTGTTTTTTTTTTTTTATTTAAGTGAAGGTTTTTTGCAGTGTAGAATCTAGAGGCAATGGAATTTGCTATACTGATTTGAAAGCCAAATGTCTGGGGCATCTTTGAAAGGCTACTTTCTATGATTTATAGGATTTTTTTTCTTTTTTTTTCCATCTGGACTTTAAATTATGCATATTTATGTATATTTAAATATATATATAAATGAATAATGAGAAGTACCACAGTATTTAACATAACATATGTACATGTAACTATAGCTACAAATATTATTATATATTATATGTAATAATATATAATATATAGTATATAGTATATATTATTCTACATATTATATTTTATATGTATATAAGTAATAAGTATCCTACTTTGAAACATGTAGAAATCTGATGAAAAACAAAGTCCTATGAATCATAGAAAGCAACGGTTCAGTTTCCCAGTATACACACACACTTACACACACACCCTGATTATACACACACTGATTCCAAAGCCAACATACCTATCAGTATACATACATACATATATGCCTATGTATTTATATGTCTATGTGTATTTACATATAATAAGAAGGTCCCTAAGGCTTACATTTTATGTTAATATATTTAGGTAGCTTTTTTTTCCTGTTTACTATGTTCCAGACACAATCAGAATCCAGGTTTTGTGGGGCCAAAGGTTTATACAATCTGGGATCAATTTTTATTAAGGAAAACATTATAAAACTTCTGGTATAGAATAAGTTAATGGCCTCAGAAGATGCTTGTAAGTGGCACTCAGGCTTCATTAGCCTTTTGGTTAAGTCCCTTCTCACAAATACTCGAGTGATCTACACCTTCTCATCATTCCCTTTTACCGTCTTCCTCTCCAGCTTGGACTACTACATCGTTCCCCAACTGCTCTCTCTGCTTCCACTCCTGTCCAGGAACTACTCAAACATCTTACAGCAGCAGTAATATTTTAATTAAAAAAAAATTTTAACTTAAATTCAAACTCAGCATGTCATGGTGGCTCCACAATTAACTTATGATGTATTCCAAACCCCGTATTCCACTTGCTAATGAGATCCCTGCCTCCCTCTTTAACTCCACTCTATACCACTCCTTAAATTATCTGTTAGGATCCTTCCATACTGTCCTTTAATGTTATTCCAACATTCCAAGCTTCTTCCCAAGCCTTTGAATCACCTGTTTCTCTTTTCCAGATGCTTTTCTTTCAGATCTCCTCAGAACTAGCCACTTCGAGTCATTCAGATCTCAGTTCAAGGGGCTGTTCCTCAGAGAAGACTTTCCTTGGGACCATGCAGCCTCAGACCTGCCTGCCCTACCCATCACCACCACCGTCAGACGTTCTCTATTTTCATCTTCTTTTGATTTATTCATAGCATGTATCACTTTTATATATTTGTTTCCTTGTATACTTATCTATCTCCATACCTGTCAGTTAGTTGACACAGGGTAAATATTTTAAAGGAATGTCTTTAGTCAATGTGATTATAAGCTGAACTAAATGCAGTCTTTCTCCACAAAGAGTTTATAGCCAAATTCAGATACATTTGATGACATATTCTTACAGAAAAATCTTGAAAAGTCACAGGTACTCTATTAGTTTGCAGAGGAGAAAATTTCAGTCTAGGTGTTAGACAGTGAGTACAAATGTCCCAGATAAAAACTGGAAAAAAAAGTCTTGGAGAAAAGTGCAATAATATATTAGTATTAACAATTATATATATATACACATATACATGAGTATATATATTACATTATATTATATTCTACTATATTACATATTAGGGGTAATAAATGCTATGAAGTGAGATAACACAGAGTAAGGAAGAGTAAAATAAAGTTGGTTCAGGCGTGTCATTTTCCATAAGCTAGTTTTGGAAAGAATAGTAGTTTTTTATGGCTGCTGTAACAAATTACTACACTTGGTGGCTTGAAGTAGCACTAATATATTATTCTATAGTTCTGCAGGTAGAAGTCAGACATGGGTCCTCACTGGGCAAAAATCAAGGTGTTCTCAGTTCTTTTCTCGATATTCTATTTTTTTAAAAAAGATTTTATTTATTTATTTGTCAGAGAGAGAGCTCCAGAGAATGAGTGTGCACAAGCAGGGGGAACAGCAGGCAGAGGGAGAAGCAGGGTCCCTGCTGAGCAAGAGGCCTGATACAGAACTCAATCTAGGACACTGGGATTATGACCTGAGCAGAAGGCAGCCACTTAACGGCCTCAGCCACTCACACGTGCCTTTTCTGGAGATTCTAGAGAGTGATCTGTTCCGTTGAATTTTCCAGCTTCTGCAGGCTGCCCTCATTCTTTGGCCTGTGGCTCTCTTCCTCCATTCAAAGTCAGCAACAATGTGTGGGTTCTTACACTGCATCCCTCTGAACTTCTCTTCTGCCTTTCTTCCACTTTAAGGGACCCTGTGATTACTTCGCGTTCATGCTGACAATCCAGGATAATCTCCCTCTTTTAAGGTTAGCTGACTAGCAACCTCACTTCTCTTTGGCCATAAAATTTAACATATTCACATTTTCTGAAGATTAAAATACGGACATCTCTGGGGGCAATTCTTCCGCCTATCATAGAAGACCTCTTTTATAATGTGACATTTGAATAGTAGACAAAAGGAAGTAGGGGATAAGTCATGTGTTTATTAACAGAAAAACACATTCCAGGCAAGAGGGGGAGGAAATACAAGAGCTCTGTAGGTGTGTGTTTGGTCTATTTAAGAAGTAGTAAGGAGGTCAGTATGGCTGGTGTGAGAGATCTAAGGGAAAGTATTAAAATTATGGACCTAGACAGGTGTGTTTGTGGGAATGCAATCACTGTTAAAGTAAGAACTTTGGATTTCACTCTGAGTGGAATGGGAAAAAATCAGAAGTTTCTGAGCAGAAGAATATCATGTCATGACTTTGGTTTTAAATGATATGCAAAAGTTGATGAGATAGATCAATACACATAAATATATGGAAATATAGCTTAATTAAAAAAATAGAATTTGAGCAAAAATATAAACTATAACCAAAACAAAAGAATAAAAGTATATTGATAAAATAAAACTCTTTAAGACAATGTAATAGTCATGAAACTGCATATCATACATGTACATGTATACACATGTATGTATATATTTCATATATACGTATTTCAGACAGAGAAAAATATACAATCCACAGTAATTGTGGGAGACTGATATATTTTCAATGTTGAAAGAATAAATATAAAGTAAAAATTTAAGATACTCAAGTCTTCAGTAATACATGTAGTATAATTTAAAATGTCTGCTGTAATATATGTTATAATCAATACATAATAAAAAGGGAATGAACATTTATTTCAAACACACACACACATCATAAGAAATGACATGTGAGTCAAGATTAAAGTGTATATAAATTGTAGTTACTTAGGCTCTGGGTCTGGGGTCTGCCCCGTCTCCAAGAGCACCTTTCATGTCAAGTAGATGTGAACTGTTTTTAGAAACAAGCCTCCTTAAAAACCCGAAGCCTTTTTATGCTTTGTGTAGCCTTAGTGAAGTCTGAAAAAGTTGCTCTATGGATTTTCCTCATTATGTATAATTAAGATTTATTCTTGAATGACAAACATTATTAAGATGCTTTTAAGATATTGAGAGCATAGACATCAGTTATACTTTTTTCTGCCACTAATAGGACCAACCTTCCAGCTTCTTTATGAAGTATAGAAACAGACAGGAGCACTTTACCTTCGGGAATATTATTTCGCATGGTAGTCAAGGTCTAGTCATAAAGAACTAATTAAGCAAACCATGGGGCATGTGTATGTCCTATAGGAGTGATCATTGGTTTTTCATGATATGCCTCAGTAAAAATGCTTCAGTAGATGAACCAACTATGTGTTCGCACTTCCCCATCTCCAGGTTTTCATGTAGAATGATTGCCATCTATCTTCCCTAACTTGTTACTCTCCATAGCCTTGCTGAAGCATCAAGTAAGCAGTTTTCTCTTGGACATTGACACCCTGTATCTTTATAGTATCTTTTTGGCCTGATAATTCTGTTCATATTCAGTAAGCCCTCTCAGAGGTAGAAGGATCCATACCCTAAATCTCTTGACACTCACAGATAGTTTGTCTGAGCTTCCTCTCTGAATATTAGAAGGAAGTCTCATATTCCCTTTTCTGTCATTATCTTTGGTGAAAGACTTAAATCATAATAGGGAAATAATTTTAATGAACAGAATGATTAAAATGATGTGGTAGATTAATCAGAAAGTGCCTGCATATAATAAATCAATGTCTAACTATAAAGATTTGCCATTGTTATAAAAATACTCAAAGATTCTTCTAAAATAGAGAATATCTTACACATTTGAGAAAACCCAAATTGGTATAAGTCCTCAAGATTTCAACCAGGAGCAATATTTACTCGGTATATTAATTATACTTTTCCAAATTTCATAGAAATACATCAATATTTTCTGTACATTTCTCCTTTTTTCCCCTAACATATGAATCCAAATGGTAGTGAAAGACTGTAGTTTTTAGGAATTTAAGTAACATATTCTTACTGCAGAATGGGAAGTAATAGGATAGAATGTCTACCTTAAAAAAGTTATGAGAATGTTTTGTGGTAATTTAAAATAGTGGTTATTTTCAGATTTGATTTGCATAGTTCTAGGGTGAATTAAAGTGACAGCAAGAATTACAATAAGGCTAAAGTTTCTGGATTATAATAAAACAAGACTTATTTAAAAACTTTGTTAAAAAAATAAAAACCTTATGGAAAACCAATAGTTAAGAAAAATCATAACTTAAAACTATGACACCTAGTTATAATGATTTTTTTAGCTTAAAAATACATACTATTCTCTCTAGTATAAAAAAAAGACAAAAATGAGACATTTTTCTCCTTATAAAATGATTGTTATTAAAAACGTAATTTTTTTTAAAGAATGTATTTATTTATTTATTTGAGAGAGAGCATGAGTGGGGGGGAGAATAAAGAGAGGGGGCAGGGAGAGAATCTCAGGTAGACTCTGTTCTGATCATGGAGCCCTAAGCAGGGATTGATCCCAGGACCCTGAGATCATGACCTGAGCTGAAACCAAGATTTGGACGCTTAACTGACTGAGTCACCCAGGCACCCCTTAAAAATATAATATTTAAACATGGTGAATATATATGTAAATGTACCCTATTTTTATATCTAATAGCATTATAGACAAGTATAAATTTCCTGTAGTAAAATTTGGCTAAGTATACAGAACATCACAAATCATTCCAATTCTAGAAATGTGTTCTAATGAATTAATCAAATATTTTCAATGAGACCTGGTAGAAAGTGTTAATGAAAAACGAGGAGTAACTGAAATACTCAACAGAAGGGGCTATTATGGTATTCATTGATGAAATTCTATGAAACCATAAAAATGCTATTTGGGATGGATATTTATTTTCAATGTACAGTCTTCATAAAATGTCTGTAAATGCCCATTAGCATATATAACACACACATAAAATAATGATGTAAACTTAATATCATGCACAGTAGATTTCTCTTTAGAAACATTTGATTTCCTTGTTTTATATTTTTGCCTTTGTATGTTTTGTAATAAATATTAATTTTATAATCAGAAAAACAACTTTAAATTTTTTTTGATCGTAGAGACCCCTGGATATTAATATCTTCTGACCTGAAAACCATTGCAAACATTCCTATTTTTTTTTTTTTGGAGGTAGACTATATCTATAGGTTTGTGTTCAAATTTCTATACCTTGGGATTGTTGATAAACTCTTTCACTGTCCTCCCATATGGTGTGGAGCTAGCACGTGGATTTTTCTAACCATTTAAACTACGTATGAGTAACAACTTTTTTCTTACAGTTTAAAAAACACAAACAAAACTGTAGCACGTTTTATAGGTTGCATCTTTACTTCCATATGGATAAACAGACCCTTTAAAATTAATAGATAATAAAATATTAGTATAATTTTACATCTGTTACAAATGATATGAGGTAATTGAGTCTATGTGAATACATTCAACAAATATCTAGGGCGATCACCTGTCTTCCAGTTTCAATAATCTTTCAAGGAAGACTATGCTACTCTAAAACATTTCCCTATGCTACTCTCTTTGACACCATTTGAATCTCCTGCTGCTTTCTCAGATACAGCCATCTCTAGAAGTTTGTTTCTTTTGGTAGTAACAAAGTTGTGGCGATCCACCTCAGAGGCAAACCACCCAGTAAAATTATGTCTGTGGGCAGGACGCTGGCTGAGCATTAGCAATCTCACTCAATAACAAGCTTGCCGTTAAAGGATATTAAAGCTTTAAAAAAGTCAGTTTCTTATACTTCAAGGCAGTCATGTTTTTGAATATGTAGAGCTATGCGAGCCTAAAATTCTCCTTTTAGTGCATAATTAAAAGCTGTTTCTAAAATTAAATATTAACATTAACATGCATAAACTTAACAGCTTTTTGTTTCATTTCTCCAATATGTCTATCTGATTTTTCTTCTCATCAAAGGACTTCTTTTTTTAAAGAAAACATTAAACATTTTTTTCCAATAATCCTCCTGTGCCTATGTCTTGTTCATTCTTTTGTTTTGCTGTCTGGCTTAGACTCTTCACCTTTTGTTGATTAGAGTTCTGTTTTGTCTTTGAAATTGGAAAGTGACAAGGCCTTTTGCAAATGTTATGGCAATATACGGCAAACAGCAATTTTGGGGTTGAAAAGAATAGAGCACTATTTGGTTATTTTAATGATTATCAAAAATGTGCATGTGCAACACAGTACACTCCAAATCTAATAACTAAATTGAGTAAGAGGATGAAATTCTTTGACATTCTATAGTGCTCTGAGCCAAAGTTGAAAGAATAACTATTGTCAGCTGAAGTATCATTTTCTCTTTGTCCCCCCCATGGTACTCTGGTGATAAATACACAAAATGAAAAGTGAGTTATCATCTTTCTCTAATAATGACTCTGCCCCTTTCATCTCAAACTGTAAATGGAAGCTAGTTTATAAACCTATGGATCTGCTACTGAGTGTTCCTAAGAAGATGTATAACACTGATACCAAAAAATACATAAGGAAAAGACTACAGACAAATATAATCCTAAATATTAATGAAAAAATTAAAATTAAAAGAACAACAAGCAGCATACGGATTTTCATTAAAAGAATAATACCCTTTGGGGCGGGGTGGTACAGCGGCTAAGCGTCTGCCTTCGGCTCAGGGCGTGATCCGGGCATTATGGGATCGAGCCCCACATCAGGCTCCTCCGCTTTGAGCCTGCTTCTTCCTCTCCCACTCCCTCTGCTTGTGTTCCCTCTCTCGCTGGCTGTCTCTATCTCTGTCGAATAACTAAATAAAATCTTAAAAAAAAAAAAAAGAATAATACCCTTTGAATAACCCCGAAATGATTCAATATTAAGAAATCACTAATAAAATTTATTGTATTCATTGTATGTTTCTGAAAAGAAAAATAATATGGTCATCACCACATGGATAAATAAAACAAATGAAAAAATCCATTCTTAGTAAAAAAAAAATTCTTTAAAAACTCATCTAGATGAATAATTACATATGATGAAGAATAGAAAAGAAGAAATAAATATGACAGAAGACATGATTGTACATAAAAGCATATTTGAAATAAATATTACAAATAGAAAATATTAATGTGGATATTATCAAAGGAGAGCTGATGTTTCATTATCTCTATCAGACAAAATAAATGCCTCATGACTTCAATGAATTAGGATAAAAGAGAACCCAGAATTAATGAACGTTGAGCATGATTTAAAAAGAAAATTTTAAATAGAACAAATATTAATAAAATTGCAAATGTTCTGTTGTAAAGAAAAATCCAGATAAATTCTCAGCAACTTAAATAAGATGTGTGTCTCACATGATGTGTTCATCATCATTCATCTGGTGGTCTGCTACACAACTCCTCACTCCAATTCAGATCACTGGAGCAACCACTATCTCACACCTTCCTAGTGATCGTGGTAGAGTTCCAAAGAGTCTTACATTATGAGTTAAGAGTTTCAAACTGCATATCACTTCTACACACAAGTAAATTTCCAGAAGGAGCCATACAACTCTATCCAAATACATCTGGACTCAAAAATACACTCCTAAAACATGGTAAAAAAATACATTTGCGTACACGCACACACGCGCACACACACACACACAAACTGAAAAATCCTCAATAAAATAAGTATGTTATTTCTTCTTCAGTGATATTCAATCCAATCACTTGCAGAGGATACTGAGGATGATTTTAAAATAAAAAGATTTAAAAGAGTGAACTAGTCTTACTACATATTTGAATGTAGTGTTAATCTCCAGAAATTTCTAGTAAACGATATAGCATGATATAAATGCAGATAAGCAGAAAAATAAATGGACCACAATAGAGAGTCCAGAAGTAGATAGAAACAAACAAAGGAAATATATCAGAAAATAAACTTGACATTTCAGAACAGTGGGAAAAAATAGGGGCTTTTCAATAGTGATGAGATGGTCAACTTGCCATTTCAGAACAAAGATTAATGTTTTATCACGCCTTAAAAATAAACTTCAGATGAGTCAGAAGTATACATTTAATTAAATGAAACTATAAAATCATATAAGCAGTAGAGAAGAAACTTTTTTAATAAGAAGTATTATGGTAAGACACAGTTTCAAAAACTCATATAGCCACCTGCTAGCCAAATGATTTTGTACAGCTGAACTTCCCCAGACCTCGTTCTTGCATCTGTAAAATGGACATATCAAAAGTAGCTTCATATACTTTTTGTGAGGATTAAAACAGAAAATTCAATGTGGTCTTCATTTACCATAGAATCTGCCAAAGATGCTTGGTAAATGATACTATTAATACTATAATCATCATTACATGATTTAAAAGGCATTTATCACATGTGGTCTAGATTTGATTTGTGGAATTTAATTAGGCATAAGTTCCATGACACCTTTCTTATTAAATAAAAGGTAACTGAATGGAATTAGTATAATTTTTTTAAAATGTAAAGAGTTTCATGTTATCAATTAGGTCAACGTTCTAAATTAAGCAATTACACATCGTTAAGTTAGTATTTATGAGGTCCAATTAATAATTCATCACTAATACATTTACTTAAAGTTCTTTGGAGTCACTGTATTTATTCAGTGAAGAGTGAAATAATTTAATTGCTAATCAGTCACAATAAGGGTAATATCAGTCTCATCATTAGAAAGAAGCATTACATGCAAGCAAATTAAGGTCATTCTGAAGGAAGGAACTTCTGTGTGGAGATTTTTGAGATTTGGGGATTATTTTTTCCACCACCTCAACCATATATTGTTTGTTTAAGAGAGAGAGTCTACCAGCCTGTTTCCCTATAGAGAAACTAGAGGATGAAGCCTGGAATAGAATCTTTTTCCATGAAGTTCTAAATGTCAGAAGCCTTTATAACCTAAAATAAGTAGCTGTTTGCCAATGCATCACATATTTCAGATTTAGGAACAGAGACTTACCAAATTGGTACATTTGTGATGTATTAAAATTGATTATTATTCTGTCGTGTGAGAGAAATCAACAAATTGAAGGTAGGCAGTTGAAAACATGCTCTAAACCAGTGAGTGATTTTAGTTATCTCTTCAAGATTGGTCTTTATTAATTAGAAAGAATAAAAATTACACTTTCATATTTCTTTCACATAATTTCAGAAAACATAGAAATTCATCATAGTGATTTTCTCTGAAGAAAAAAAAGTACTCACAGGAATTAAAAGCAATTACATCTTGAGCAAGCTGGAAATCAAGACTGAGCGAGAAGGACGTGCTAGAACCTAGAACTAACTCTATCTAGGGGACTTAAATAGGTTCCTAGAGGAAAATATTACATTAGGCAGGCAAAATGTAAGTAAAAGAAGAATAAAGTAATTATTGTGAATGCTTAGCAAAACATACATAAAAGAAGTATAAAGCAACAATGAACAAGTGGTAATTAGAGATAAGGAAAGAGGGGACTCATGAAGTAGACTGGGACATAGAACTCAGTTCCTAGAATGAGCTTAGTATGTGTGAATTAGAGCCTCAGTCATGAAGGTTTAAGGCTTAAGGTTTCCAGTGTGGGGATGTGAACACAAGGAATTATGTGCGAGGCCCAGGTATTGAATCAGAATTCATCACAGTTAGATGATAACCCAGAAACAAAGTGCAGAAACCTTTGATTCCCACAGGCTGACATTTTTTGTTTTAATTAGCAGTCTTTTTATGCATACCTATTGCTTGGAACTTTTAGACACTTTGGGGAGTGCATTGAGGTATGATTATTAAAGTATAATTTTAGCACTAAGGCTTTTATCATGTTTTTATATCTTTCTGATGCAAGTTAGTACAGAGACATTCAAGAAAAGATGGCTTCAATTGAAGAGAAAGCAGAGTTAGGAAGGCAGGGAAAGGAGGCAAGACAGGATGGGACAATGACCAAAGAAGAAAGGTGAATCTCAAAATAGGGACTTGTTTTAGTCACATAGACAGCATCATGTGATATAATAGTGGTAAGATAGTTTACATGACTTGAAGACAGCTCTGAATACATTTCTGAGGGTAAAAGACTTAATTCCTTCTCTTTTTAGTGTGTATCTAATTTTCCATCACAGAAATGTACACATATATTCAAGGAGAGAACACTTTCTTTGCCATGTGTGCCCTTGATTTTCTCTCAAGTTTACTCACAGCTCTTTTATCTGAGAAGCAATTTACCTGAAGGATCTGGATTGCTCATATTCTCAATTTGGATTTTCTGTTTGCAGATCAAAAAGGCAATCTCTAGCTTTGCAAAGATTCCTTGGTTTATCACCTGATGGGCTTTACATTTATTAAATGCTAATCCTCATGAGCTTACAAAGAGCTGAGCACATCATTACCACCATTACACTTCATTCAGCAGCCTGCACAGTTGGTGTTTTCTGCAGTCGATGCTGCTCTGGGTGGAGTAGTCAGCTGCTTTGCAACAAAACTCTCACTTCTCCGGGTTGAAGTCTTAATGAGGAAGACTGCCATGCAGACTTGATTTCATAACCCTGCCACGTCATATAATCCCATAGTAAGCAAATAATGGGAATCCTGATTCAAATTTTAAAACTCTGATTCCTGGTAATGGTGTCAACACCAAAATACACATATGATCCAAGAAAAAAAGGAAGAGGGTAGCAGGGGAGTTTGATTGACATTTTGAATTAAAGTAGTGGTTAAATAAGTAAAGATGGGGATCTGAAGATGTTCCTTTTCTGACATGCCAGATATATCTCTTTTATTAGTTGAGTTGTGTTTTTCTATGCATAACCTATTACTTGGAATTAGTAGACACTTTGGGGAATTCATTGAAGTTTCTTTCCCATTAAATGCCATTAACTAAATTATATTTATAGCCCTAGGGTTTTCTGATACTTTCATGCCTTTCTGACTCAAAAATTCTTTAAAAGGGAATACACTTACATAGTCATAGTGTTGAAGCTGCATATGTATATACTAAATTACTGGTTTTCCTTAAAAGAGAACACCTTCTATATCTTCGTGAACCATTAGATTTGGGGTAGAAATGGCCAGTGACACAGTATCAGTTTGGCATTCTATGTATCCTTGTAAAGAATTTAGAATGGGATAACCTCACCTATAGTACAACTCTTCTGTGAGACCTGACTGGGTAGTATAAGCAGAATAAGAGAATGAAGAATATTCGTAAGGTGGTAGCCTAGAAAGAGAAGTGGAGGTGGGTCCAGGAAAAAGAAAAGAAAGGAGATAGGTGGTAATAGAGTACCTGTCATCAGAGAGAGCATTAAGGGAAAAGGAGAAATTGCGTACACAAGCAATATTGTTCATTTTACTCTCTTGAGTCTTGAATTACACTTACCATCTTGTAGTATCTTTCCAGGCTTATGTAAATTATATATATTTTTTTAGTAACAGCACTCTCTCTTTCTGAGATGGAAGAGATGGGGGAGGAGGAGAAAGAGGAGAAGGGAGGGAGGGAAGGAGGGAGAAGGATAAATTGATTGGTAATGCTTTCCCTTGACTGTTAAGTTGGACACTTTAAACAAAATCAAGTGCTTGGGAAATATACCCACCATCTTTCAGTGGCCTGCTTTTTATTCATGATAAATTAAATTACTTATGTAAAGAAGGATATCTCTTCCTCTTTGACTCTCATATTAACTTTAAACCCAATTCCTACTTACTCCTTGAAAGTTGATGGAATATTGTTTATGTAAACCAAAGTTCAGAAAGCAACTCATAAGTGGGTCTAAACTTCCAAAATAATCTCTAATTATCTGGGAGAATCCAGTTCAGTATAAAAGGCTATACATACAACTGCATGAACGTCCTCTTCTTTCTTTTCCCCGTCTTACTCTTTTTTGACTGTCACATAATTTTAACCTCTCCAGGTTAACTTAGCTATTTTTTTCCTTTTACAACATTTTTGAATTATTAAAATCATAATAGAGTTTTTAAAAGTATGGAAAATACATATATATATAGAGAGAGAGACAGACACAGAGATAGAATTTTGCAATCTCATATAACCCTACCTTACCTCTCACTTCCAACTAGTGATACCTTTATTTATATTTTGCTATATTTATAGACATTTTAATGGCTGAAAAATATTTCGTTATGTATATGTCATATTTACTTAATAGTTTACACATTGTTGCACTTAGGGATTTTAAGGTTTTACTAGTTCAGATGATCAGTATCTTGAGTTTGTGCTATTTCTGTAAGACTATTTCTTTTCTTTTTTTTTTTTAAAGATTTTATTTATTTATTTGACAGAGAGAGAGAGAGAGATAGCTAGAGAGGAGGGGGAGAGAGATAGGGAGAAGCAGATTCCCCACCGAGCAGGGAGCCTGATGCTGGGCTCCTGGAATCATGACCTGGGATCATGACCAGAGCCGAAGGCAGACGCTTAATGACTGAGCCACCCAGGCCCCCTGTAAGACCAATTTCTTAAGAGGATAATCATAAGGTCAAAGAATGTGATTATTTTTAAACTGAAGTCTAACTTGCATACAATCAAGTAAGCAAATTTATGCAGATAGTTCAATAACTTCCTATAGGCATACACTCCTGTGAGCACCTCTCAGATCAAAATATATGTAGTTTAAGCTCCTGAAAAACTGTGTACCTAATTTAATTAATAACCCACCAAAGGATAACAACTTTCTAACTTCTAAGACCATGTATCAGTTGGTTCTGATTTTGAACTTATAAATGGAAAAATCAGTATGTAATATTTGTTTCTGGCTTCTTTCGCTTGACATTTGATTTTGAAATCCACCCATATTATTTAAGGCAACTCATATAGTTTATCATTCATCTTTTATTGCTGTGTAATATTCCTTTGTGTGAGCATACACTAGTTTATCAGTCTATCGTTAAGACATTTGAATTGTTTCTAGTTTAAGGGTATTAGGTATGAAGTTGTTATAAACATTGTTTTTACAGGCTTTTGGCAGTCAGAAGCCTTCTTTCTGTTTTTAAATGCCCCAAAGTGGAGAAGCTAATTCATAAGGTAGGCATATGTTTAGTTGTAATAGACATTGTTAAACAGTTTTCTAAGGTGCTGCCCCAAGAATTTACAATCCCTCCAGCAGTATATGAGACATCCAATTGCTTGTCCTCCTAACTAGCTTGTGTGAGTTATTGTCTGACTGCCATATTGGTGTGGTACACTGATGGTATTAACATTTCAATTTGCTTTTCCCTGATAATAAATCATGTTGAGCACCCTTTCATATATTCAATAGCCATTTGGATATCTTCTTTGTGAATAGTCTGATAAAGTCTTTACCTATCTTTAAAAGGCAGATATTTTGGGGCAGCTGGGTGGCTTAGTCAGGTAAGCGTCCAACTCTTGATTTTGGCTCAGGCCATCATCTCAGGGTCATGAGATTGAGCCCCATGTCAGGCTCCATGCTAAGTGGGGAGTCTGCTGGAGATTCTCTCTCTCCCCCTCTGCCCTTCCCCTTACTCTTTCTCTCTTTCAAATAATAAATAAGTAAATCTTTTTTTAAGAAGTTGGATATTTTGTCTATTCCATGTTTTTTCTTATTTTTTTAGGGACTCCTTACTCATTATGGAATATGAGATATTTGTGAAATATAGGTATTGCAAATACCTTCTCCCAGTATGTAGCTTGCATTGACTGAGAAGCTTCTGGTTCTCTAAATTCTGAACCCTGAAAACTGTGAGAGATTCAGTCAGTTTTCAGTTTTACTCTTTGGCCAAGAACTCTATGCCATTCCCTAAATTGTAAACACCTTGGACAGAAAAATCAGACATTATTCAAGTGAGATTTTCCAAAAATCTGTGTGATTCCAAGATACATTGCCCTACATTTGTATGTATTATCATTTTATTAAATTACTTTTCTTATTCAACCATTTTTAAGCTAATTTGGATGATTTTACTAGGCATAAAATTATAGTTTGTAAACAACTCACTTATCTGTTTCTAAAAACTATACTTTTTATTTCTTTGACATGTAATATTAAATTTGCCAGAACTTTCACATCAATGTTAAGTAATAGTGGCCAGTAAAAACTTTTGTTTTCAATTTTAGGGACATAATTCAATAGTATTTTTTAAAGGAAGTATTGACTATTTGTATGAGAGCATATTTTTTATCATGTCAACTAAAATATCTTTAAATATCTTTGTTAGATAGAAATTTATAAAAGATAATGTTTTACAATGTTTTTTAAAAAGTTTTGTTTTTTTTTTAGAAAAACATAGAGGGGAGGGGGGTGGGGGGATGGGCTAAACCGATGATGGGTATTAAGGAGGGCACTATTGCATGGAGCACTGAGTGTTATACGCAAACAATGAATCATGGAACACTACATCAAAAACTAATGATGTACTGTATGGCGACTTACGTATCATAATAAATTTAAAAAAAAAGAAAAAGAAAAGCATGCTCCATATAGAATGATTCACTTATTATAAAAATATGAAAATGAAAAGAACAAATCACCTAATATCGTATATTGGGAAATAACCATCTTTTGCAATTGGTAGATATTGTTCCAGATATCTCTATATGAATATATATACATTGAAAGTTAAATAAGTGTAGAGAAAAATTTATTTAGGAAAATGGATACTTAATCTTTCTCTTTTTCATAATTAAAATTAATTGCAATTATAGTTAAATTTAATCAAAGAAATAAATATGAGACAAAATAAAAGATTGCTAAAGCTTAAGTTTTTAAATAAGAATAGTAGATCCTAAAGTATCCCTCTAAAATTAAATATCCATCATGAAAAACTATGTTTCAAATGTTAACATAATCTATTATCATCTCAATATAAATATGAAAATTAGTACATTAATTCCACTGACTCTTACCCTATCACTGGTTTTTCATTTTTAAATACTTACTATAATAGCCTTCCAGCTACAAAAAATAAGTGCTAATTTAGTAATTATAATAAGGTTTAATTTTGATTTTAAACTAAAACAATGCTTACTTTTAGTTATTTTACCATTAGTAAACTGTTAATTATGACTGACTTCTTATTTTGCTTAATTTTTCATGAAGTGTCATTTTACATATTTAACTTTAATCTTTTTTTAAGATCTGTCTTACTAATTCGTTTCAATTTATATTTAAAAGAATTGTATGAAACAGGTACATGTTCATAGCTATTAAAAAAGCAAGCAAATATTACAGAAAGACAAATGAAATGCAACAATATGCTGTCCCATCCTCTCCTAGCTTCCCTCTTCAGAGGGAGATACATTTTTAACATTTATGTGATCACTTTGAACACACAAAGTTTTCTGAATATATTCTTCTTATGAAAAATAAAACTTTATAGATGAGGTGGCATTCCTCTTTGATAGTTTAAATGCAAAGAAAAATAGTACTTTAAATGCTTCATATGTATTGTATATACATAATTGATTTGCACATATGCTCTATAATTTTCTAATTTTATTCTTCAATTTACCTTAGGCTTCAATCTTTCTTAGTTCATACAGATTTGTCATTCTTTTAAACTGTTGACTGCTGTTCACTAGAATGTATATATTATAATTTACTATAATTTAATAGCATACATTTTTTTGGCTAGTACTTGTAACTACTACTGATAATGATAGTGACATATACTGAGTGCTAACCAAGTATCAGTTTCGGTCCTAAAAGCTTTAAATGCATTAAGTTATTAAATCTTCACAAATGCGGTAGTAGTGTTATTTATTTCAAATTTACACGTAATGAGTTTATTGAAAAAGTAGGACTTATGGAGTACAATTTGAAAACTTTTATTTTACTCTCACTATTTCTTTGTATTCCATGCCTAATTTGGGGTTAATGTAGAGCATGAAATCAGCCATAAAATCTGGCTTGTGAAAATGTAGCACAGAGGCTGCTAAGGGCAGGGAAGTTTTGGAGAAGGGCGTAGGCCTTTGAAATGCTGAGGACTACATGACCAGGCTGCCATTGGAATGCCATAGGGAGTTGTCTTCACCAAGCTTTCCTAACCCAAACAGTCGCCCTGTGATCTAAGAGATGTAGGCATTGTCCCTTAGGCTATGTTTAGCAGAACTTATAGAACACGCCCAAATTAGCATATCGTATCTTTCCCATAAACAGATCCTCCCAGTTTTCAGGAAAACCCCTTGTCAACATCAAGTGCTTGAGAAACAGTGATAAGGATCTGTGATCATCCTGAAAGACCAATAAAAGCGAGAGCAAAGAAGAGCAAAGGGTCTTCGCCTCTGAGCATTGACCCCCTTGCCCTTCTCTTTCATGGCAAAGTTTGCAGTAATCTTTCATCCGCTGGTTCAGGAATTGCCATCCATTCCCAGCAACCTAAGGTTTAATTCTCTATATTCTGAAATAAACTTTAAAACAAATCCTATTGCTTTTCTTAGTCCCCATTTGGTAATAATTCTCAAGATCACGTCTAATAACCAAAACCATTTCAGAAAGTTGTTGTCTATTCCCATATTAATAGTCAAAACTTCATTCAACACAAAACCGCCCGCACTAGGTTCCGAGGGTGGCTGTAGCAAAGTATCATGAGCTGGGTTGCTTAAACAGAGGTCTGTTTCCTCACAGTTCTGGAGGCTAGACATCAGCCCAAGGTGTTCACAGAGCTGGTTCCTTCTGAGAGTTCTGAGGAAGATTCTTTTTCATGCATCTCCCCTAGCTTCTCGTTGGCAATTTTGACATTTTGGGGGCTTGTAGAAGCATCGCCTCAATTTCTGCCTTCATCTCCACATGGTGTTCTTCCTCCATGTGTCTATGTCCAGATTCCTCCATTTTATAAGAGCAACAGTCACACTGAATGAGAGAGGCCCACCCTACTCCAGTATGATCTCATCTTAACCTCACTAACTACATCTGGAAAGGTTTCCTATTCCTTACGAAGTCAGATTGTGAGGTCCTAGGGTTAGGATGTCAATTGATGAATTTTAGAGGACAAATTCAACTTTAAACTCCTCCCATCCCACTGCCCCCACACACCACTCCCTGCACTCCCTAAGCTGTGCCGTACTACAGGCCAGCCTTCTGCTGTGGAAGGGGTGCTTGTGGCTTGATCTCTATTTACCCATTTTTCACTTTTATTTACCCTCTCCTCTCTGCCTCTCACTAAGCTGCACATTCAGGACTGAAGGGGGTAAGAGGAGGAAGAGAGGATAAGAAGCAAGAATGTTCCTACTTAACAACTCTTACCCATAGTTGGAAGTTTCATCCTTGGGTTTGGCAGGTGTTTAAAAATAATTAATTCTTTAATTGGATGCTTTGAAGGAACTCTTGGAGGTCCGCCATTCCCTTCATCCCTCCCCATTTTTATGAACCTTACCCCAATAGCGGTTTATAAAATCAAGTGTGGACTGGTAGCCATTGTCAAGGGATAGGCTTTCTATAAAGAGGGTCAAACACTAAAGCTAATTACAGCCTGTCTGCTTTTCATTATCATCATCATACACTGGCAATTTTAAGTAATGTAGTTGATAAAATACTTCCTTTTACTCAATCTACATTCTGAACAATTGCTGTCATTGTTTTTGGATTTTAATAATATATATGAAAGCTTTAGATTGGCATATTTTTATTATTTATCTTTTTTAAAAAGATTTGTTTATTTATTTTATATAGAGTGAGTGTGTGAGCAGGGGGAGGGGCAGAGTAAGAGGGAGAAAGAGAGAGAGAGAGAAGCAGACTCCCTTCTGAGCACAGAGCCCAACATGGTGCTTGATCTCAAGACCCTGATATCATGACCTGAGCTGAAATCAAGAGCCTGACGCTTAACCAACTGAGACACCCAAGTGCCCCATTATTTATGTTTTAATAAACGTTATAATTTACATAGAAGTTTAATTTGGAGTACTCCCAATTATACAGTCATCCCTGTCACACGGGCTCAGCTACATGCATTCATTTTGAGAAAATCTCATAGCATTTAGAAATTACTCAAGCTCTTTTTGGGTACAATTTTTTATCTCTTACTCCTGTATACTGAGTTTAACCAGTAGATTCAAAATTTCAGTGATATAGCAGTGATTGTAAACATGAGCTTTTACAATTTTGGCATTCTATGTGCCGACTCGGAATTTTTATTTTTATCAACTTTTTGTCTTCAGAGACATTTGAAAGCTGTTAAACTTAAACAATATTGCAATTTCTGGCTTTTTGTTGTTGCTCTGTTGTTGTTAATCTGAATATTTGGATCTGCCAAACTCATTTTCATCTTTGAGACTTTTTTTTAACTATTTGCATAGCTGTTTCCTTGTGTGAAAGACAATATTTGTGCATAAAATTCATAACAAAGTCCTGGATTAACTATGAGTGAAGATAAATTTACAGATCTGTATATACATATATGTGTATACATGTGTTGGCATATATATATATGTATATGTAATGAGTATATATATATATAAGTATATATAATGAGTATATATATGAGTATATATATATTCTATTTAACATAGCATGCTAACAAGATACATTTTCATAAAATCATTGACAAATTTACAGGAGGCTCAAAAACTACAGTGTTCTTATTTATCATTGTGACTAATAAATTAGTAGATGTTTTTAAAAATACATGAATGTAATTAAAATGTATTAGTTCTGAAATAAACTTTAAAACAAATCCTATTGCTTAGGGTAAATACTTCCATAGGGTAAATACTTACTTTACTTTGTGTTATTATTATGTTTTAATGTTTTTACAGGAATGAATACATGCATATATACACAAAAATTCATTAAAAGACAAACTTTCACTGGCTACATTCTTTCCTGGCCATATTATAATTTGCATAATGCTGTGATTTTTACTGAAAACAATTTTTTTCATTTAGATTGGGATTTTAAAATATGATCTGTTCTAAGTGTCAAATATACCAGGCACAGCACTGACACAGTTTACTTGAAGAGGCAATGCATGTCTTTATTTTATTTATGACTTCAGCCACAGCTTCTGGATACTTGGTCTTACATTCTTTGTTTTGTTTGTTTGCCCGGAGCACTATTATTCCTCCAGGTGTTCTTTCACAAAATCTACAATAAAACCAGAGCTATTTAATCTGTGTGTGTGTGTGTGTGTGTGTGTGTGTGTGTGTGCAATCATTACACAGGATCTACAGAAACATTCATGCATTTTTGTTTGTTTCACTTATTTTCCCATAAAGCAAGTCCTTGTTTTGAGGTGACATTGTGCAGAACCCTGTGCAAACATACCTACAGGATATATATAAAACAAACAGAATAAAATGCTGACTACTTCAGTATGGAAGTGATCCTATGTCATTTATCTACTCCTCTATAATAGTTTGTTTTATCAACTATGGTATCATACTGAGATCTAAGTGTTCTTCTCTTATGGGTAGATCAGTGGTGGTATGGTTGAATCAGACTTACTGTTAAGCTGTAGGGCCCAGGCATACCTCCATGCCTGTTCCTATGATTGCTCTGTTCATGGACTCCTTGTGGAAGCACTGAGGTGGCCAAGGAGAGAAATTAACTCACAATTACTGGATCAGAAACCAAATATAAATGTCTCACCTGTCATGATGGGGGATATCCAGTAGACTTTGAGAAAGATTCTCACATGTTTTGCTCACTCTCATACATCTATTTATATGCCTTCTCCTTAGAACTCATTATACTTAATCTTCTAATCTTGTGGATTTTAGGCTGAAAAAGCAACCAGGCCATATTCTGCTTTCCAGAACTCAATATACACCCCCACCCCTGAGGCCATAATCCCTTACAAGGGAAGTCAATAACCAGGAGTACTGCTTGAACACTGAGAATTTCTCAACACCACTGTCTTTCATCATCACCCTTGACTTGGGGGGACAAGACATCTGTAGTCCATTTTTGCCTCACACCAACATATAGTTGTCCATCCAGGAGCCATGTCTAATATAGTTCCTTCTCCATCAGCTGACCATGGAGATTCTCCAACCAGGCCATAGGGCATGAGCTGAGTGAGAGGCAATAGTGCATTAAAGCTAGATAACATGAGGGGCTCTTGGGTAGCTCAGTCAGTTGAGCGTCAGACTCTTGATTTTGGCTCAGGTTGTGATCTCAGGTTCCTGTGATCAAGTGCCGGGCTGCTCTGTGCTCAGCATGGAGTCTGCTTGAGATTCTCTCTCCCTCTGCCCCTCCCCCCACTTGTTCGCACTCTCTCTCTTTTTCTAACATAAATAAATCTTGGGGTGCCTGGGTGACTTAGTTGATTGAGCACCCAACTCTTGATTTCAGCTCAGGGTCCTGGGATCAGCCCCGTGTTGGCTCCATGCTTAGCGGGTGTTTGCTTGTGGATTTTCTCTCTTCCTTTCCTTCTGCCCTCCCCTCCCCTGCTCACATCCGCATGCACTCTCTCTCTCTCTCAAATAAATAAACCTTTAAAGATAAAATAGAGAAAATCTTTAAAATATATATATAGGTACAAGGTGCCTGGGGGGCTCAGTCAGTTAAGCATCTGTCTTCATTCGGCTGGGGTCATGATCCCAGGGTCCTGGGATTGAGCTCCGTGGAAGGGTCCCTGCTCAGTGGAGAGTCTGCTTGTACTTTTCCCCCCACACCCTTCCCTCATGCTCTCTCGCTCTCTCTCTCTCAAATAAGTAAATAAAATCTTAAAAACTAATAATAAAATAAAATAAAACAAAATAAAATAAAACAAAATAAAATAAAATAAAGGTAGGTAACATAAGGATCTGGGCCATCTGTTCGGGTAAACTGGACCTGCTCAGATCCAATCTCAAGTGTGTCATTCTATTGTGAACGGGACTGCTACTCTCAACCAACATTATAACTAGGTAGATCTGACAATAACTAATATTTGATAAGCACCTCCACTCTTATAATCACTTAATACTCCATGGTTAGTCTCTTGGTCTCTACCCAGTGCCCAGTAGCATTGCCAGGAGCTTCTCTCTGTGCTGTGAATGGTTTTCTTCAAAAGACAGCATGACCATGTTCCAGGACCCCAAGGATCCTCACTGTGATTTTGGCATTATGTCTTGCCAGAATTACAGATTATCTTTATCAACAATGAATGGATATCTTTAGCAAATAAGATCCACCGGGTTATATGGCTCAAGGGGCAGGGCTAACTGTGTAACAACCTGAACCTGCTGCAAACTCTCTCTTGCACCAAGATTCACTCAAAACTGGAAAACTTCTGGGTCACTAGAAAAATTAGTTGCAAGTGTATTACAGAGTGTATCTAAAATCTAAGAGACCTAGTAAGTGTTGTGTCTCCTTCTTGGTAGCAGGAGGCGCAAGTTGCAATTAGCTTGCTATTTTTCTTTGAGAGCTTTTTCTAGAATACCCTAGACCACAGAACCTCTAAAATTTCCCCATTATGGGAAGCCACTAAATCTTTATAGGGTTTATCTTCCACTATAGGACATTCATATGTCTCACTAGAACAATCAGAAAAGTGGAATTCCCTCTTACTAGGGTAAAAGTAACATGATGATATTTGATCTTCTTGAGGATGTCCAGACAATCAGTTTCCTGTGATTATACTGCAAGAGAGACTAAGAAAATTAACTTAGCCATGAGGTAAGATTATTAATGTATAATGCTGATTGCATTAATTAAATGAGAATTTCTTCTGATCTCCCTTCCTGATAGGGATTGAAAAAAACTACATTAACCAAAACAATAGCCCCATACCAAAGTAGAGGCTGTATTGGATTTACTCAAGTAAAGAGAAAAATCTGGCACAGCAGCTACAATTGGGGCTAAAATTTTGTTAACTTCATGAATGCCCACTGTCTTCCTCTATAATCTATCTGGTTTTGCTGGGACTGGTCTGGTGAATTAAAAGTAGATATGCTAAGGACCACTGTTGCCGCATCTTCTAAGTTTGAAGGTAGCATTAACTCTGTCATTTCACTCACAATAAAGTGTTGGTACTAATCTACTATTTGGTCATGGTGTAGTTTGTTACGTGGGTTTCAAAACTTTCATTTGGCCTTTTCTTCCATTATGGCTCCTATCTGAAGGTCAGAAAAAGTATATGAAGGTTCTTATTCACTCGGAAGACCAGGTAAAGGTACATGTGAACACACTGGACCCATGTGGAAATAGACCTGACTCTCTAATTCTCTATCACACGACTTCCACATGCCTGCATTCTAAGAGGACATGAAAGCACTTAAGATTCTCTGGTGTCTGCTCAGATCCTCTATCCAAAGCCCTTGAGAAATTTTATTTTTTACCTTCCTCACTGTACAGTTACTCTGCTAAATGATCATACAACCTTTGGGGAGAACGATTAGGGAATTTCTCCTATATATAGATACTGTGACTTAATGAGATCATTCACTATGTCAAATGGCTTCAAGAGACTCCCAATTTCCTCTGCAATGGATAAGAATGCTTAAGCTCGTTCTGGAACTGATTAAAGGATTAAAATTTCCATTTTAAGTTGGTGGCATTAGGCTTCAACTCACATGGCGCCGATATTCTTTTGATTACAAAATTCAAGCAATACCCTCACGGACTGCCCATTTCTCTTGCCCACGATACACTATGTATACTAGCCATTGCCATAGATACTTGCAAGCTATAGTGTTCAGTTTCAATTCCAGCCTTGCTGTCTACTGTGGTAATGAGGGCAACTTTGCCTCAGAGCTCGATGCTGCCACCAGGTCTTTTCTATTCAGAATTCCAGCATCCCAAATAACTCTAGGGGGCTCAGATTCAATAGCAGCTTCCTTTCACAGCAATTCTGGCTTATAATGAACATTCACTATGGAGATTCTCCATGATACTGGCAGTACTTTCTCTAGTACATTCTCTACAATGAAGTGAACATCCTTTGGGTCTTCCCACGGCACATAGTCAGTAGTTAGTCTTATGCAATCTACTTAAGTACCTCCATATCTCTAAGCTTGTTGAGTCTTCTCAATAGCAAGAACATCTCTTTTACTCTGGGCCATTGTATTTTCCAGCTTCATCGAGACACCCCAGGATCATATTAAGGATGACTGCAGGTTATCTCACAAGGATATTAAATGTTAAGAAACTGAGAGTGTTTTTACATATATCAATAAAATTTCACCATGTCATATGTTTTGCAACCTCCCTCCCCACCAGCCTCAAATCTGTTCCAAGCTTGTTCACTAATGTGCTGATACATATTAAACAGATCCAACATATCTTTTGATAATTAATTCCTCTCTTTCTAAAACAAGTACAGTACTTGTCCAAGTTGGCCGGATTGAAACTATTATTTGTTTAAAAGCCAATAAAGAGATTAGATGGAAGCAAATCTTAAGAAGTGCAAGTATCATTTGGCAGGCACGTGCCTGAGGTAATCTGTGAATGTTTTTCAGGTAAGGGAGGCTATTACCTTCTGTCAGAGAGACGCAAAGTCAAAATTGAACATCCAAAGGGTCCGGGGGACTCTGGATATAACTGTCTAGTGTACCTACTCAGGTGTCTATATCTAGGTGTCAGCATCCCTCCCTCCAGGGCCCTGACCATGGCACAGAAAACTTGCTGACATTCAGTTGCAGAAGACCAGGATCCCTTTAGACAGTTATTGAGGAGCACTGGGTTTCACACCATGCTCTGAGTTGGAGATCAGCTGATTTAAGTTTGGCATTTTCTTTCCTGAGCACAAGGAGGGCATTTTACAACTATCCAACTTCATAGCCTTGTAACTATCATTGCCATCACATCTCTAAAAGGCGAGAGAGACTACATAAGCCAGTTCATGCCCTTCTACTTGTATCCCTTTCCAATTTGCCACATGTGGTAAAAGTCTTAGTCATAATGATGCTACAGCAATCAGATCTTTGTTGCCACCTGCTGGGGAATTATCCAATTCCAGAATCTCATCCTGAGTATCTATTTCCTAGGAACTCTTGTAACACCAACTTTCTTACTTCAGATTCCCCCAAAAGATCACAAAGCATGGACTGGAGTGCAAGCAGCTTATTTGGGAGATGCAGAGTATATCAGCAGGACAGTGGAGAAGTGATACAGAAAAGAGAAAGCAGCCAATAATATGCATGCTATTAAGCCAGGTTCCATGGTGGGACAAGAGCTTAATCTTCACAGGGTATGGTTCAAAGCACACACCCCTGAAGTATTCTACCCAAGGAGAGAGGAAGCCTGGGTATTTATGTTCCAACTCCTGAGAATAATTGGGTACAGGCAGATCCTGGGGGCTGTCAATTTTCCAGCACTTCCAGCCTGTCACAAGTGCGCAAGAGGTACTGACTCATGCACTTTTGGAAAAGGACCTTCCAACAGGCAGTTGGAAGTTGGCAGAAATCCACCAACATGATAAGATCTGAAGGAAATGGTTGGGAGAATGATCCTGTCTGCTAAAAAAAAAAAAAAAATAGAAAGAAAGAAAGAAAGAAAGAAAGAAAGAAAGAAAGAAAGAAAGAAAAAAAAAGAAAGAAAGAAAGAAAAAAGTTTTAGAATTTGCCTTTCACAATTTGGTTTTTAATCCACTTGACACTGATTTTTGTTTTTTGTGTGATATTTGGAACCAACTATATTGGGGTTTTATGGTTTTCATTTTTTTCCTTTTCCTTTTCCCTCTTTCCTTGCTCCTTTCTTCTTATGTTCTTTTTTATTTTCAAACAAATAGCTAATTGTCTCAGAAACATTTTTGGAAAATTCCATCTTTTCCCCCGCTCATTTGCAATGTCATTTTCACTACATACCAAATGTCCAAGAAAGCCATATATATAAGATGTCGATATAAATAGTAACTTTTTAAAAAAAATTCACGTTGTAATTATTTGTTGCAGGGTGACAAAGTATCCACTGTTCTGTCAAATATTAGTTTCTGACAGACAAATTCTTTTTTTTTTTTTTAAAGATTTTATTTATTTGACAGAAAGAGACAGTGAGAGAGGGAACACAAGCAAGGGGGGTGTGAGAGGAGGAAGCAGGCTTTCCCACAGAGCAGGAAGCCCGATGGGCTGGATCGATCACAAGACGCTGGGATCATGACCTGAGCCAAAGGCAGACTTTTAAGGGCTGAGCCACCCAGGTGGCCCTTTGACAGACAAATTCTTCTAAATCATTTGTATAGTCTCTTAATTTTTATGCAGATAATGATGTTTTCCTTGAACAGTGATACTTGTGTATTCTCTTTTCTGATTCTAAATTTTTTTTTTTTAATCTGTTTTTCTTGCCTTACTGTGCTGGCTAAAATTTTTTTTGGTATTAATGCTGAATAGAAATGGTGAGAGTGGCCATTACTTCTGTATTTCCACTCTCAAAGAAAAAGTTTTGTGTTTCACCATTAACCATCACTATCTATTTTCCCCCTTTTAATCTGGTTTTAACAAATTTTTACTATTTTTCTAAGAGTTTACATTTGTTTAAATCATGAATACATGTGGCACATTATCAGAGATATTTCCTAAATCTATTTAGACGCTCATGTAGTTTTTGTCCTTTATTTTGTGATTGTGAAGAAATGGATTTTCTAGTAATCATTCAGTCTTATTGGTGGTCATGATGCATTATCTTTGTAATCTTTTTGGTATGTTAAGTGATTCATTTTGCCTTATTTTTTAGTGAAGGGGAGTGGGTTGCACTCCATGTTCTGTGTGAGAATAACTTTATATTGTTCTTTTCAGAGTTTGAAATTGAGGCAAAGAAAGATGAAAAGCATGCTCTTATTTTTTCTCTTATCTGAAATTGTTTACATATATTGGAATTATTTGTTCTTTCAAATTGAGAATTCATTGAAGAAAACATGTTGGTTTGAGTGTGCGGAAATATATATATATATATATATTAACGACTAATAGAATTTTTTAAAAAGTTTACAGGACTATACAGGTTCTACTATTTCTTCTTGAATTTAAATTATATTTTTCTAGGAATTTTCTCATATAAATTTTAAATTTTAATTTATGGTTGTGTTGCTTATAACAATTTCATAATCTCTTAAAAAGCTTATTTCTTTTCACTTTAGAATTCTATTTTTTGCTTTTTGTTTTTGATTTTATAACAGCTAGAGTGTAAGAAGGACTTGAAATGATCAATTAGTGAATTAATTCATTAGAACAGGCATTTCAGATTGATCAATCTTGTACTCTGTACTGACTGCATAGGCGACGGGAAAATAAGAGGGCCTTAAAGAAGCTGAAAATGCTTTCATTACATCAAAAAGGACCAGAACTGTATAATGTTTAAATTTAAGAAGTTATTGGAACTTTAGAATGTCTGGCAATAAACACCGATAAACAGCTAAGATAGACAAAATATTCCTAAAAATGGATGCATATCGGGCACGTGTATTTATGTGAAATACGCAATGAGACACTGGGAAGGACTGTGAAGATACACAAGGAAAAGGAATCTGAAAAGTATTCTATAGGCAATTTGGTGACAAGTTAAAGCTAAATGGTCAGTGTTGTGGAAGATGAAGTATAACATGTATTAAACATCAAATATAATTTGACCTCTACCTTGTTTCATTTTACAGGATTACTAATCTTGATTATAGCTATTTTCTGAAGTGAACAAACTGAATCTGGTATCCGATGTCCCATTCATTAAAACTAGGAAATGATTAATAGTTTAGTTAAGCATATTCTTCCTAATTTCAAATTGATGCGACATGTTACCACATATAAAACTCCTTCCACTTCTGAAGATCACCAGCTCTATGGTTATGATAATCACTGTGTTCTAAAGTAGATCGTACAGATGCTACTTGTTTTTTACCTGATACAATTTTCTGGTGGGTGTGGTGATACTCGTGATAGTATATTTTTTTCTTTCTAGAAACAAAAGTATGCCTACGCTTTGTTGGAGATGCTAAAATTAGAGCGCTTATTAGAGTTTGGTACAATTTAAGCTACTTATAAATCATTTATTACTTGAAGGTTTGGTAGGAATGTTCCATATGATCGGGTCTATCGCTTTATATCAGAGTTAATATTTTACCTCCCTTTTCAATTTTGTCCATGATTATTTTTATATTAAAGTTTTAAGCCTCATTTCTTGTCAGTTTTTAATAAAATTGTATTCGTGAATATATTATATGAAATATAGCATATGGAATACACATATCAGATATATATTTCAATTTAATTGTGAAATTCCACAGGGATAAAAGAAAACTGAATGGATTTCAAGAAGTGAAGGATTCCCTGCAGAGAGATAAGGCAGTTTTGATGTAGTGTATAGGAAGGCAAATAGCTGCCCTTTCAAGGGAGAGTGGAAAGTCAGGGGTTCAGTGCGGGAAGAAGCTGGAGAGAGCTTTGAGAGGCGAGCTCCACTTTTTAGGGCTTAACTGCCCTAAAAAAATCATTGAAAGATACCTTGCAATTACAAAACGAAAAAATAGAAGCATCAGTTCTCACTGAAGGGATGAATGGGATAACTTGAGGAGCCCTGCCCACGTAACTAAATGCAGCTCTTAAGGTGTTACCTCACACTTAGCATCTGAGCCACATCCCTATTACATGCCACCATACACACTGAGTGATATTTCAAGTTTATTAAAAAGCAGTTTACGTTTGATAAGTTTTGCTGTGCATACCTTAGAGCAGACTTTATCAGACTAGCAAGGAGTTTCAGGATATTAAATCCTTATTGAAATAATATAATGTCTTCAATCTGTCTCTTGGTTAGCTAGCAAGCTGAAGACACACCTTCCAAATGAATGGTTTTTGTTGCTAATGATCCTGTCCAATTATTTTTTATTTAGTTAATATACATCCATCTTAATTATAGATGCCCTATTAAGGCTAGGCAAAGAAGTGTAATGATCATTTTAAGAAGACGTAATGACAATACCACGGTTGAGCCTATGATAAGAATGATATTAAATACTTTTTATTAGTTGGCCACAATCATTCCTTCATCTATATAATTAGCTCAGGGGAGTGGAAGTTCAACTACTTTATTATGATATGCCAAATAAGCAAGCAGGAGTCTAAAGGCATACCAGTAAACTGGCTCTTATGTGGGTGGCACTAAAATTAAATTGAGCAGTAATTTATTAAGTGTGTCAGTAACTGAACCAGGCCCTCTGGTAGAAAGCAATCTGCATGGAGTCACCGTGTTTGATGTGTTAAGCATAATTGATCAGATTTCTATTTCCTGTGGCCTGGAAGGAGAAATGGAAGAGATCAAATCAACAACACATGTGAAGAGAGGAAGAGAAAAAAATATGTGTAATTCTATTTATCAGACTATATGAAGTCACTGAATAATTTTTCCCTACCTTCTGTTTGGTTCTAAAAGGCGACTGGAGTGGGGAAAAGGAAAAGTTTTAAAAATGGCTGAGTTATTGTGGTTAAACAAATATAATTGTCCTTGTTCATCTCTAATTGGATCGATATGCACTCTTTCAAATCTTAATATTCTTTAAATACATGTGCACATCTTCTGCTACTCTTTTACATATGGATGTTTCCTACAATGCTCTGTTATGATATTCGTATTGTTCTTTGCATATTCAAACTTTAAAAATGAAAACAAACAACTATATATACACATAAAAAATATGTATATATACATTTTTATGTATATATGTGTGTGTATATATATATATATATATTCTTGCATGTTCCTGCATGTTTATGAGTCCAGTCACCATAAACGGGATATTGTCTATTTATTGAAAATAAAAATTAAACCAGATCTTATGCACAGGATGATTATACTGAAATAATCATGGGTTTAAGAAAACAATTAAAAAATAAATCTCACAAAAATCTATTTAAGTAGCATCCAATTTTAGACAAAATAATCTAATACTGCAAACACTTGGCTTGTAGATTAACATCTTGTGAAATCATACTATAACTCAGTACCAATAAACTCAGCCTTGGAACAAAGAGGAAATTTAAATTCATTTAATTTTCACAGTCCAAATATAGATTTTTGGGGGCAGACTGCCAGCAGCTTCCTTGGGTCAAAGAAAATAAATATTGCATCTCTCCTATCACAGAGACAAAAAACACAGCCAGTATTTTGAATTCCATATCAACTGGCTTTTATTCAAATATTCAAATAAGCAGTATCTTCTTACGGAGAATGAATCCCCCCTCTAATTAGAGTATAAAAAATGTGATGGATATAATACAAAATGTGACCATCTGCATTTCTCTGTCTTGTCTTTTTCAGTTAGAACTTGCAGGTGTCTTTTAAACAATGATGAATTAGAAGGAAGGCTCTTTTTTTACTCATTTGTCTGTTAACTACCTTTATGATAATAGTGCATTTGCATTTTTAATTTCCTCAGTTGTAAATGAGCACCTCTGAACCACTTCCTAATTATTTTACAATTTTCTGTATTGTTCATTATTCATGCTTTCTATTTACTAAATAAAAATGACTTTTCCTCTGAAGGACATTTGCAATTCTTATTATACCAAACATAGATCATTTGGCTCCATATAAGAAAAAAGGAGTAAAAGGAAACATAAGGACATAGTATTCAACAAAAAAGCAATTGAAAGGCTATGCCTGTTCACCCATACATATAAAGAACAAAGTGTCAGGCAGGGTATATAATCTAGTGTATTAGAAACTATGCTTATTCATCTGACTCAATTTTGGCTCAGGTCATGATCTCAGGGTCCTGAGATCGAGCCCCATGTCAGGCTCTGCGCTCAATGGGGAGTCGGCTTGAGACTCTCTCTCTCCCTCTGCTCCTCTCTGCTCCAAGTGCACTCTCCCTGCCTCTCTCTCACTCTCTCAAATAAATAATCTTTTTTAAAAAAGAAACTATGCTTATTAATTTTTAATTGATAATGTAAAGCTTTCTATTCAACTTACTAGAGAAATGTGAACAAACTCTTGACTAGTAGCCAATGAAGATAGAAATCCATGTAAAACATGCTCTTACAGACTGTGTGTGTGTAATTATTTTAAAAAGCAAAGTGAGGTAAAGGATATTGTGAAAGAGCTCACCAGCTACCTGGTTTATTCAAAGTTTATCTATAATGTTGTGTTGGAGCCAGTTCCTATTGGCTTATGAGAACCCACAGCTCACATCTCTTCCAACTTTGTTTTAGTGACATCATCGGTAGCCTGAAATTGGCCACGGGGAAGATATTCACCCCATGGAAAATTGTTAAACGCTAACAATCAAGACTAGGCAGTTTATTAGTACATGACTGCCTGTGAGGCTTTGTAGAATTCCTTCTGCTTAGTAAAATAATATAAATAAAATAATTTCTGACAGTATCACTTTAACAAGACTGTGTGCTGATACAGTGGAAATGAGAGACTGACGAAGTGCCAGTTAGAATGAGGTTGAAGAAAAGGTGGATGGCATTGTCTCTGGTAATAGCTTTAATTGACTTACTTTTTTACCTAGATGGGCATGCACAACTGCTAAGAGTCGTTATCTGTTTCTTTCTTAGAGAAATTATATGACCAGACAAATTTGTATTATAAAATAGTCCTTGCTGCTTCTTTTCTCTGCTACTTCCCTCGAACGGATCTGTGATATGTCCATATTAGGGTGAATTCATCCTCTACAATGGCTGTATTGTGGTGAAAGTAAGAGTTCCACTAGACCCTTGAATTAGAAGGGAAGAATATGTAGGAAAATAGGAACCAAAGAAGGATAAAAAATTTGATTGAATTGTTTTAAGGAGATAGATAGATAGATAGATGATAGATAGATAGATGATAGATAGATAGATGATAGATAGATAGACAGAAAGACAGACCGATAGATAGATATCTTTTTGCCTCCGGTAGAAAGATGAGTTGTATTTGTATAGTAGTATTTATTGTATATAGTCTCTGTGAAAATATTTTTTTCCTGAGCTTATCACTTATCCCTTAAGAGACTACTCTTGTCAGCGTCCATTTAGTATAGAGAAATGGATTCAAGTTTTGTGAAGCCTGAAACTTAAACAATTTGGAGATCCTTCCTTAAAGAAAATGATACAAAATTATAAATAGAAAATGAGGTATAAACTTGAATATTTGATTAGGACATGGAAAGAAATTAGAATAAATTATACATTTTATCTTATTTTATTTTTATTCAATATTTATTTATTCATTTTAGAGAGAGAGAGAGAGAGAGAGGAGAACGCAAGCAGGGTAGGCAGAGGGAGAAGGAGAGAGAATCCCCCCAGGCAGGGCTTGATCCCATTACCATGAGATCATGACCTAAGCTGAAACCAAGAGTTAGGAGCTTAACTGACTGCGCCGCCCAGTTGACCCTAAATTATACATTTTAAAATACAAATGCCAGCAAAACAGAAAATTATAATAATACTTTATTAACTAATATTCTGGCATGTATTCTTATACTTTTGCTTGCATTCTTTTTTGTTATCCTTGCATATTACAACAATTTTCAAAATAGCTTCTCTATAGAGGAAAAAAAAGAAAGAAATTTAGTCTTTTTTTCTGGGTTGATCAAAAATGTTTACTATTCTAATATTTTGATGGGTTTTGATAACACTTGTGGCTTCATTTGCCAAGCCACACTCCAAATAGCAAGTATACTAAGATGCTTTCAGCAATAAACAAGTACACAAGTAATACATTTAGCTCCTCACCACCTAGTGAAAAATTAAATGTTTGTGTGATATATGGTACATAGTCTGGGATCTCTCCCTTTTTCCCTCTCTCTCTCTATAACTTTAGCCCAGTACTAGTAGGCCAAATATGGAGAATATTTGAGACTATATACAGACTCACCATGGGAACATAGTTAACATAATGTAAATTTGAATATATATTTATAATCCAAATCAATAGTATACTTTTGTTTTCCCATATTGCATATTTTTATTCTACTTATGTTAGAATAAATGATTAAGAAGTAAAGATATATGACACCTCTTTTTTTCCTGGCTATGGTGCCATGATTTCTGAATATACTTTGAAATATTTCTCTATTAACTAATTTTTTTAAGTTGTAATTTTTATACAGTGTCAGCTAGATTTATTTTTTTCATGATCCATCATCATTCAAAATTTTTGAGTAAACATTTCAGAGGTGCTTATGTTCTTTAAAAAGAGTATTACCATTTTTATATTTAACTTTTTGGGTTTTTACTATGCTTTCTTCTAACCACTGCTAAACTGCCATACTATCTAAATAGTTTATTTTTGCAATATATAATTATACAGCCTCTACTATAAGCCATGCACTCTGCTAGATCCTAAGAATACGATCATATAAATGAATTGCTCATGCTTTTGATACTGTTATATTAAGATTTGTAGTTATATTAAGATGTTTGTCCTTGAGATTTTCTTTGCTATGATTCTTTATATTTGATCCTTTTTCTCTTTCAGAAATGGCCCACAGAATTTGTGGAATTGGGATTGTTCTAATGTGAATATAACATTTAAAAAGTAAAATTTAGTTTAATTGCATTATTTTTAACTTAACTTCCAAAATAGCCTTTTGCAATCTAGTCATGAATTATAATTTGGATAGCAGTAGACTTTAACTTATTTGTTAAGAAAAGGAACAAACAAAAACACAAAAGAATCAAGCAGGGAAGAACTTGGGGCATGAAATTACTATCTTTTTCTCTGGTGGACCAGACAGAGTGAAAGACTGGGTGGATATTTACTATAAAGGAAGTTTTAAGGCCTTGAAAGACAGGCAAGGAAAGGCAGGGGAATAGTATCATCAGTTATAGGGAGACTTCTGTGAGCTGAACCATTTACCTAAGGTAATTGCCATCCAAGAGAGCTGCAAAGGTGAGCTGTAATGAGGGACTATATTAACATATTAAGTTTCCTTCTCTGGTAAGACCTTGCCATAAGCCTTAAGATTAGAATAGCATCATGCCAATAGAAATCACAAAGGAAATACAACACCCATCCACATATGCAGACTTTGCTGAGGTCTATTAAAAATGTCCATTTGGGACACTACTCTTTACAATGGCTCAAGACACTTTCAGACTCCTAACAGAGACTAGAATCCTTGAGAAACGAAGAAAGAGGTGAAATACAAAGCCCCAGTGCCTATTCTTGGAAGTGACTTGCAAATGGTGAAGCTCATGCAAGCACATAATCTAGTGTGGAAATGTATACATGGTTATAATTGAATCAGGTCATTCAGTTATATTTGAGCTCAGGATCAAGAGCACATTAAATTATTTCATTATATGTTCTACTATATTATTTCTACATGATTATAAACTATTCAATCAACAGAAATTATTGAACACTTTTGGGCATGAGGTAGGGTGATAAAACATACGCATGTACAATTACAATTCCACTTAATCCAAAGTCCAGGTTTTGATCATCTTAATTATTAAAAGTTCACCAAGAAGCACAAAAATAAGCAAGATTTATCTGAGCCCCTTAAATGTAAGCATAGACTCTAAATTCTCAAATTTAACAAGTGTCTTAGATGCCATGCTGAAAAACACCTATCAAACTTTTTTTTAAGTTTTTATTTTAATTCCAGTTAGTTGCGTTTTAAAGTCAACTCTAAGCAATTGGTTTCCCTTTTTTTTTTTTAAATTAGTTTCCTCTAGGGAAGTTTATTCAATTATTGATGAGCCGTAATTATTAAAACTTTCCTTTTTCAATGAATGAGATATGCCTATTTATAACTTTAATAACCGATACTTATTCTATTTTCTAAAATTTCTCATCAGGAGTAGAATTTCTCTTCCAGTTTCATGGTCCTTTCTTTGCTTGCTTTTGCTGAGACATTCTTGACAGATGAAGCACATATCTGCATCAGTCTCAGAGACATAACTAGATATTTTAATGTGCTGTGGCATACATAACACAGGCCACAAAATTCCTAGTATTACCTAAATATGCACCCCTCTCTTTTCCAGCATGTCTTTATTTTCAACTGCTATGGGGAAGTACTACTCTGTGAAAGATGATCTTTCATATCTGTATCTCCAGTTGCTGACTCTCATCATCATGGTGATTATTCTTCTCACTATGGCCAGGGACAGTTACTGAGATCCACTCTATGGAAAGCATGGGTAAAGATCAAAGATGAGCAAATTTCACTTCTTGGTCTACAGGAACTTTGAGCTGAGTGAGGTGGGGCACTGAGATGAAGGATGCAGCATGTCTCCATGATTAAATCATATTCCAGAAGAGAACTGCTGGAAATGAGGGAGGGAGTTTGCTATGTGTATCTTGAAGGAAGAACATGTGGGCAGAGGAACACAGGCGCAAAGTCTCTAAAGCAGGAACCCTAAAGCAAGGAGGTTCGTGGGTCTGGAATAGAGTGAGCAAGTTTGATGGGGAAGAGGAAGGAGATGAGGTTAGACCTGTTAAAGGAAGAACCTAAGCTGACCTACCAAAGTCCCGCTACCACATCTTTTAGGTATGATTTTCCAGCTGCACCTCATGGGATCTCACTGTGCTTGTGACAGGGACTGAGGAACTGACGCGGCAGGGGAAGAATTCAAATTTCACAGGCTAAAGATGGGGTATCTTCTTAGAGTGTTATTTGATTGATAGTTTAGTAATTAAAACATTACATGTATTTTAAAAGCAAATATAATTATGGTGTTTATCAGTTCTTTTCAGATTTGATGAGCATACAAATTACCTAAAGATCTTATTAAAATACAGATTAGGATTCAATACTCTTGAGATTTGTGTTTCTAACAAGCTTCCAAATAATGCTGCAGATCCAAAATCATACTATGAGTAGCAAGGGTGTATAATGCAATATTTGTATTATTTTTAGGACATAAGTTAAAATACGTGTGGTGGGATACTTTAGAATAATCTCAAAAACCCCAAGCCGTGTGTATATTTATATTCTTCTGTTCTTAAAGGATACATAACATTAAAAAAAGATGTGCAGGGGCGCCTGGGTGGCACAGCGGTTAAGCGTCTGCCTTCGGCTCAGGGCGTGATCCCGGCGTTATGGGATCGAGCCCCACGTCGGGCTCCTCTGCTATGAGCCTGCTTCTTCCTCTCCCACTCCCCCCGCTTGTGTTCCCTCTCTCACTGGCTGTCTCTATCTCTGTTGAATAAATAATAAAATCTTTAAAAAAAAAAAAAAGATGTGCAAATGGCTTTTATTTTTTTCCCTGGACAGATCTTACACCTGTGATTTGGACTGCACCCACCAGATGGTAACAGTGCATTCAGTTATAGCACACAGTTACCCAATTCAATTCTATACCGCATGACTGTAGGAGAAATGTTAGCAAGTTAACCTGTCTTTTATGAGCTATTTTTAATAAACCAAAATTGCAAACTTAATTTAAAAATACTGAGTCCCAAACCAGCTCTTTACAAGATATATTTCCGGAATTATATAAATATCTATAATTAAATGAAAAAACAAAATACCTATTGATCAGTCTTCTATATAAGCATTTATTATTTACTGTATTAAAAATTAAATATTAAAACCTAACTCTATTAAAAGTTAAATTAAAAGGTTGGTAGAGGGACTTTCACTATTGTCCAAGTATGAAACTGGCTCTATATCTTCTGGCATGAGTCTCAGCTTTAAACAGCTCATCTATCCCATCTACCTAAAACAGGGTCAATCATCCTTAATTAATTTATATGCCTCATCAGTGAGAAGCATCCATTTGATTTATTAATAGGTCTCTAGAGAGCAAATTAGCTTCCTTGGCAGTTCCTGACATACTTTGAATCACAGTACAAACAGAAATTTCCCTTGCTAGCTCTCTATCTGGCTTTGATACACAAAATCCGTGAAAGCCAAGGAAAGATTAACACAATAGCACGGGTATGGTGACAACTGCAGAAATGCAGAGATTTTGGTTATAATCTAACTCAACATCATCATGTGTTTCTATTACGGAAATGGCAGCCCAAAGAATTTAAGTGACCCATGTAAGTCCCCACTGTTGGCTCATGGACGGGAAAACTAATTACAACACCTCAGATTTCTGGACTCACTGTTCTATAGGATCCATACCCACCCCTCTCACCACAATTCTAGATTCTCTTAACAAAGTTGATGTGTGACATGTTCCCTAATGTATCATAACTGTAAGGGCTTCAAAGTATAAAAAATATGTATGCCTTATGAATTTCATGAATCCATAGGATATGGGTAATTATTACTATTATGACAGTAATGACATCTTTTCACACAACATGTTCTCATTCATCTAAAGAGATGTATGGTCATGATATTTGATTCAGTGTATTTCACTAACTGCACATGCCATATGCATTTATACAGTTTCTTCCTCTTCACATTAACAGTCTAAGAAGAGATGGTGATAATTTAGTAGTAATATTTCTCTAGCTACATGAGGACTACATGAAGCGCTGTATCAGGGGAATGGTTCCATCTTGACTTCTGAGCCTTTAGGATGAAGTTAATCAGAAATCTATGGCAAAGAAGTAGACAAGGGTCAGACATTCAAAAAGGTATTTTGTGGGGTGAACCAAATAAGGAAACTCTAATTCTGGCAGAGTAAAGAGGAGGTGTAGTTAAGGTTTCCAAGGTAAATCCAATCTTTGAAAGAACAATGGACTGCTGTTCAGCCAGCATTAGGTAGGACTGGAGAGGCAGGGCTCCATCGCATAGGGATATCCATTTGTATCTGACAGTGTCATCCCCTCTATCCTAGTGCAAACTCACTAGTCAATTTCTGCGTGCCTCGTGTGCTTATTCCCCACTGGATTTATCCACATAACAATGAAGTTTAATTTTCTCCTAACAAGTTACAAAGTTATTTTCAGGAATTTTAAATCTCATTTTCAAAATAATGAAACAGAGGCACATATTGCCCAAAGTCATAACATAAATTAGTGGTAGTATATTTACTAGATTTGGGTCTTGCACACAGCTTATGTAACCAGAATATACCTGAAAATCCACAAGTAGGTTTTAGGGTTTTCTGACTTTGACTTAGTAGATCATTGTTCTCACTAGCACACATAGGATTTCAGATTTTCTTTTTTTATTTTTAATGAAAAAAAAAAATCCAATCCCGATTACATAACTCATTGCAGCTGTACTTAGAATAAAATGTGCCCTGTACTGCCAATCACCTACTATTTATTTTAAGGACTTATTCTCTCAATATCCTCAGACTGTTCATATTCTGAGAAAACATGTCTGTTTTGTTTACTTTATAACTGGCATCTAGTCCTAATATGAGTTGGTACATATTAGAAACTCAACAAATGTTTAATAAATTCAAAATTGCTATTGCCTCTCACCTGTTAGAAATGGTTATTAGGAAAAAGACAAAGGATAGCATGTGGTGATGAGGATGTGGTGGAAAGGGAACTCTTGTATACTACTGGTGGGAAAGGAAATTGTTACAGCCATTGTGAAAAACAGTATAAGAGTTACTCAAAAAGTTAAAAATAGAATTACCTTCCTATTATCCTACTTCTGGGTATACATCCAAAGGAAATGAAATCAGTATCTCAAACAGATATTTGCACCCCATGTTCACTGCAGCATTATTCATAATAGCCAAGATATGAACAACCTAAGTCCCATCAGGGGATGAATGGATAAAGAAGATATGGGATATTATTCAGCCATGAGAAAGAAGAACATCCTGCCATTTGCAACATGGAGTCACCTTGAAGGCATAATTGCTAAGTGAGATAAGTCAGAGAAAGAAAAGCACTGCATGATATCATTTGTATGTGGAATCTAAAAAAAAGCCAAACTGGTAAAAAAAAAAAAGAGAGAGTAAAATGTTGTTTACCAGGGAATGGGGGTAGGTGGATAGTATAGATGTTGTTTAAGGGTACACATCTGCAATTAGTACTAAATGCGTCTTAAAGATCTAATGTGCAGTAGTGAATATAGACAACAATATTATACTATAATCATCGAACATGCAAAGAGACTAGATCTTAATTATTCCAGCCACTAAAAAGAAATGACAATCATGCGACAGGATACAGGCATTAATTATTGCTATAGGCGATCATATTACAGTACATAAATGTATCAAATCAACATGTTGTAGGCCTTAAATTTACATAGTGTCATATGTCAAAAATATTTCAATAAAATACCCCTCCCTGGGTGGGGTGAGGGTGGTTGGGGGAAGAAGTACATCTAGATGGCATTTGGGATTTTTAAGTGCCCCTTCAAATCTTTACCTCACTAGAACTGAAAACTACCTTTAAAATCAAAATCCAAATGCTAATGACATGTCTTCCATATTTCAGTTTTCTTGACCGCTAATTGGCTCATAACCCAGATGACTCACTCAATAAAGCCTTATTTTATGTCTACCTGTAAAACCTTATTTATGTAGTTTCCACATAAATTCCCTGAGATAATATTTCACTGATTCCTACTTGGTTGAAATACCTTGCTTCTTTACTAGTATTGGTGAAAATACTAGAAATAAAATCAATTATCTTTGCACATAGTATTTCTTTAAGAAATTTTATTTTAAACATTATATCACATATTAATTATCCTGTGAAGATTTAATGTGAATATTAAGAACTATTGAATTATCTTAGTCCATAAATCCATCATCTTTGCCTGTAAGTGTAAAACATTTTCCATTCCTCAAGCTGGCATTTGAGTCTTTTAAGGGCAATGGTTTCTCTCCAGTCTCCAGAGCCTCTCAGTTGGACTAAGACTGGTGTCTGTGCTGACTATACTGTCCTTTACTAAATAATAACTATTTCTCATCTAGCTCTGCCCCCAACATATAACCTGCATGGGTTTTAGAGTCAGGAGGATTACCGTGTCTATTCAATGCAGCTGAACTATCATTCTAACATCTGACTTATACTCTCCAGATTGCTTAATCTGCATAATACGTTGCTTCTTGTCTTCTGAGAACATAGAGGCCAAAGCGTATTTGCTGCCTGTTCATCCTAAATGATGCAAAATTCTTACTTTAAAAAATTTTTTTCTTTTTTTCTTTTCTTTTTTTTTGTTTCAAGTTTTAATTTAAATTCCAGCTTGTTAACATATAGTATAATATTGGTTTCAGTGGTAGAATTTAGTGATTCATCACTTACATATAACACCCAGTGCTCATCACATGTGCCCTCCTTAATCCGCATCACCCATTTAACCCATCTTCTCACCCACCACCCATCCAGCAACTCTAAGTTTGCTCTCTATGGTTACGTCTGTTTAATGGTTTGCCTCTCTTTCTCCCTCACTATGTTCATCTGTTTCATTTCTTAAATTCCACATATGAATGAAATCATATGGTGTCTGTCTTTCTCTGACTTACTGTGCTTAGCATAATACACTCTAGCTCCATTGACGTTGTTGCAAATAGCAAGATTCTACTCTTTCCTATGGCTGAGCAATAGTCCATCGTGTGTGTGTGTGTGTGTGTGTGTGTGTGTGTGTGTGTGTGATATATCACAACTTCTTTATCCATTCATCAGTTAATGGACACTTGGGCTCTTTCCACAATTTGGCTATTGTTGATAATGCTGCTATAAACATTGGGATGCAGGTATCCCTTCAGATCAGTATTTTTGTATCTTCTGGGTAAATACCTAGTAGTATAATTGTTGGATCATAGGGTAGTTCTATTTTTAACTTTTTGAGGAACCTAAAAGAAAAGCAGAGCTGGAAGCATCACAATTCTGGACTTCAAGTTATATTATAAAGCTGTAGTGATCAAGACAGTATGGTACTGGCATAAGAACAGACACATAGATAAAGGGGACAGAATAGAAAACCCATAAATGGATCCACAACTCTATGGTCAACTAATCTTCAACAAAGCAGGAAAGAATATCCAGTGGAAAAAAGACAGTCTCTTCAACAAATGGTGTTGGGAAAACTGGACAGCAACATACAGAAGAATGGAACTGGACCACTTTCTTATACCATACTCAAAAATAAATTCAAAATGGATGAAAGACCTAAGTGAGACAGAAAACCATCAAAATCCTAGAAGAGAACACAGGTAGCAAGCTCTGTGACCTTGGCCACAGCAATTTCTTGCTAGGTATGTCTCCCGAGGCAAAGGAAACAAAAGCAAAAATGAACTATTGGGATTTCATCAAGATAAAAAGCTTCTACACAGGGAAGGAAATAATCAACAAAACTAAAAGGCAACATTTGGAATGGGAGAAGATATTTGTAAATGACATATGTGATAAAGGGTTAGTATCCAAAATCTATAAAGACCTTATTAAACTCAACACCAAACAACAAAGAACCCAGTTAAGAAACGGGCAAAATTCTTACTTTTTTAAAAACTTTTTTCTTGTTCTTTTTTTTGTTCTAATCAGAAAGGGAATTTGATTCTCTCATTTTATAGGTGATTTGTTTTTCTTTCTGTGGTTTCCCTTTTTCCACTAGAAAATTTCTGCCTGTTTCCCATTATCTTCCTTTCTCTCCAGTTGGTTTTCCAATGCCATACAACTCCCATTCTCCTCCCCCATACAGGGCTCTAAACTTACTTCTATTAATTAATCATTACCCATGTTTAGACTATTATTGGAAGCGCTACATTAAGCTGTTAAAAAAGAAATTCTACCTTTACAAAATGTGAACTCATGTGCATATTTAAAAAGTAAGAGAGTTAAAGTAACGCAGAGAACGTTTCCAAGAAAAAATAGTTTTATATTTCTGAAATTATTTCTGTCAGAACAGAGGTACAGTATGCACTGTAAACACTTTCCTATAATACAATATACACAGAATTGCCACTTTCATTGCTCACAATGGAAAGAAAGAAATCATAGTTGAAGGAATGAACATTACTGGCCGATCGTGTTGATTATATACATTTGCTAAAGGCTATTCTACATAGTGCCTGACGTGGAATTCACCCAACCATTTCATTTTATGGAGAGAAAAAAATTATAAAAGCACCATTTCCAGGATCCTCTAAACTTTTAAAGTAGAAATAAATAGATTTTATAATTTTTTTTTTAACCCTGATAAAGTAAAATGCTCATAGCAGGGTGTCTGGTAACTGTCTTCTGAAATTGCAACAGGACATTCTACATGCCTACTGGCCATTTAATTTAATGGGATTTTTATTAGTGTATACACTCTGGTTATTTAAACCACAGGGGTCTTTGCAGGTAGAGGCACGAAGAGAAGAGAAAAGAAAAACCAAAAGCTGCAATTTCGTCTTTTTTTTAAATTAAACACTTACATTTTGTATTCATTTATTTAAATTACATTCCTACTAACTTGTTTTTCCAAAGCATTAGGCGGAATATCACTTTTAACAAATGCAAACCAATATAAAATATAAGGGATTTGTTTTTAAATCATTCATTTCTTTCAACTCCCAAAAATGGTACTGTTGTGAACAATTTGCAACTACATTTTCTTTAAGATTGCCAGAAACAACTCCAGGTAAACAGAAATAAAACTTATCTTTCTAAAACAAATTTGTTTTATATCTGTTACCATATTTTATTTGCTTATGACTCATAAGATGCCAAATAAGTGTATTACAGTTTAATATCATACATTTAATTATATATTTAATATTCAGAAGTCTCTCCAGTAGGAATTCTGGTATTTCTAATCTATGTAATTAAGATCCCATTTAACTTCATTGGAATTACATGTTGTCAATGAGGTAATCTAAAGAGCCTATATGACCATTAAGCCAGCATGTTAGTAATCAATATTACCTTTGATTTCTTTTTTCCTTTTTCAAACACTTTCTTTCTTAGATTTCTGCATAAATCTTTTACTTGGACTAAGTGTTAAGATAATTTAAAAGATTAAATCAGAATATCGAGAGACAATTTGTGGTGTTATAAATTTTAATTTACAGAGTGAATAAGTGTTAAGAAGAATACTTTTATCCTCCTTAGAACTAGAATATATTCAACATTTTTAAAATTGATTTTTAAAATATGAAAAAGGAAAGGAAGATTATTCCCCAAAAAGGGGAAGGATGGTGATGAGGACAATGAAGAGAAGGATTTTGGGAAAGACAAGATCTTATTTGGCTCTAAATCTAGGTTTTTTGTGCTTTTCTGTGTCCTCTCCAAGTTTTGATAGTTGCTGAATTTTGGGTTTCCTGCTTTGTTCTAATCTTCATTGTTTCTGCATTACTTGTGATTCAGTATTTAGTGAAAGTAGATCGACATATAATATATCATTCAAGTCGAGACACTTTTGAGAGTTGAAAGCAGTGCAATTTACATTGGGACAACAGACATTAACTAAGATTATCATATCATTGGAAAACCAAGAGGTATGATTAACCTCAGCTTCAACCATCAAACCTGTGACTCAGCTCTACCAACATAGTATGATATGCAAATGTTTAAAATCAGATAAGGTGGAACAGAAATTTACCAACAACTATATGTGATGATATACTGTTAATAAGGTTCAAAAAATCTGCAAGAGATGTGATATGAAATAGTTTAGAATGATAAATCTTAGAGAGGTTCTATGCAAAAGAAAAAGGAAAGAAGAAAAAATATTAGAAAATGTAAAAGAAATGAAAATGATTCAAGGATAGGAAAACTTCACTATCACTTATTTTTTAAGTTAAAAGGACTTCTGACCTGTTTGTTTGTTTTTTTTTAATAAAATTGATCTTTCCCTTTTAGAGCTATCACAATAACTTTAAGACTGCCATTATATGGACCTGCACTTTAATACTCTTTATGCTCATTATGAGAAAGAAAGAGAAACAACAATTCTGGATGACGTTTGCCTAAGATTCAGGAATGAGTCAGTAAGTAACTACTGAAGAAGAGCTTTCCTTCTGCGTTAGTGGGCAAGAAGATAAGAGAGCTGTGAGCTGTTGGAATTTGGAAGTCACTCCCCTTGGTAAGAGAGTTAACTGAGGTAGAGTATAACCAAGGTTTTAACTCCAACAATTTTCTCAGAGCCCTGTTTGCCAGAAAGATTAACAGTTTGGCTTTGTTTTCCTTGTGGTCTATCAAACCTATACAAAGAAAAGAGGGAAAGTTCCAACAAAATACCCCAATCATCTAATTAGATTTTTCAGTGATTATCGAGAGAATAGAGAATATACCTATGACTTAATTCTAAAAAGGCCTGCTACAGAGAATTTTACATAAAACAAAATCTGGTTATGTTCTAGTTAAGAAAAAAATGAATACAAAAAAAAATCTGTTTTTTCTCTTTGTTTATAGTAAACTATATATTGTATTTAGCATAACATATTTATCTTAGTAGAATGCCCTGAGTACATGCATTAATCAGAGTGGATTTCTTTATTTGGTTGTTTTTGTTTCTTTTTAATTGAGCAGAATAAATTAGGAAGTAAAGATGCAGGATTTTCATTGAAATTAAGATTTTACCGGTGACTTGGACATATGCATTTTATTTTTTTAATTTTCATTTTTAATTCATTCATTCATTTTTAAAATTTAAATTCAATTATTTACATATAGTGTATTATTAGTTTCAGAGGTAGAGTTCAGTGATTCACCAGTATTATATAATACTCAATGCTCATTACATCACATGTCCTCCTTAATGTCCATCACCCAGTAACCCCATCCCCCCACTTTCCTCCCCTCCAGCAACTCTCAGTTTTGTCTCCTGATTAAAAGTCTCTTATGGTTTATCTCCCTCTCCGATTTCATCTTGTTTTATTTTTCTCTCCCTTCCCCTATGATCTTCTGTTTTGTTTCTTAAATTCCACATAAGAGTGAGATCATATGATAATTGTCTTTCTCTGATTGACTTCTTTCACTTGACATAATACACTCTAGTTCCATCCATGTCACTGCAAATGGCAAGATTTCATTTTTTTGATGGCAAAGTAGTATTCCACTGTGTATATGTACCACCTCTTCTTTATCCATTCATCTGTCGATAATCCATAGTTTGGCTACTGTGGATATTGCTGCTCTAAACATTAGGGTGCAGGTGCCCTTTCAGATCACTACATTTGTATCTTTGGGATCAATATCTATTAGTGCAAATTGCTGGGTCACAGGGTAGCTCTATTTTCAACTTTTGAGGAACCTCCAAACTGCTTTCCAGAGTGGCAGCACCAGCTTGCATTTGCACCAACAGTGTAAGAGGGTTCCCATTTCTCTGCATCCTCGCCAACATCTGTCATTTCCTGACTTGTTAATTTAGCCATTCTGACTGGTGTGAGGTGGTATCTCATTGTGGTTTTGATTTGCATTTCCCTGATGCCAAGTGATGCGGAGCATATTTTCATGTGCCTGCTGGCCATTTGGATGTCTTCTTTGGAGAAGTGTCTCTTCATGTCTTCTGCCCATTTCTTTATTGGATTATGTGTTCTTTGGGTTGAGTTTGATAGGTCTTTATAGATTTTGGATACTAGCTCTTTATCTGATAAGACATTTGCAAATATCTTCTCCCACTCTGTCAGTTGTCTTTTGGTTTTGTTGACTGTTTCCTTTGCTGTGCAAAAGCTTTTTATCTTGATGAAGTCCCAATAGTTCATTTTTGCCTTTGTTTCCCTTGCCTTTGGAGACATGTCTAGAAAGCAATTGCTGTGGCCAAGGTCACAGATGTTGCTGCCTGTGTTCTCCCCTAGAAGTTTGATGGATTCCTGTCTCACAGTTAGGTCTTTCATTCTGGGCACATGCATTTTAGCTAAGTGTTTGAAACAGCATTTGGAAAGTGTACAAAATTGTTACCTAATATTGTGATTATCTAATGGCTACTAAAACCCTTATTAAAGGATTACCTTTCCTGTCCAAAATGGGGTAACAGAAAACTAGATTTACCTTTCCATGTGAAACAAAAACAAATAAATAAACAAACAAAAAATGGAAAAAATATATGAGACGATGGTTTTCAAGATACAGGATACCAGGCAGTGAAGAATAATGATCACTGAGAGTGGGGGAGTAAATGACATGAATCCTGCATGTGTCCCAGCTTGTATAGAGAGTAGAGTATCCAGGGCAATGTGGAGAAAGGGAACATAGACAAAGCCTGGTGGAATCTCTGAGTTGAAAAAATAGAATTGAAAGTCCAGAGAGATTAAGAGTTTACAGAACAGAACATTAGAGGAAATTAGTTGCACTGTAAACTGCTGATATGTGAAGATGAATACCTTTTTAAGTATTTAGGTGAGTACCAATCAGTTCATATATCTGAAAAAATGACCTAATGCTGGGTAAAGAACCACCCAAATGGGTTACAGGCAACAATGCCAAGGTCTCATAAAGAGCTATGATTAGTGTGTACCTCCACCAACCACACTGGAAAACCTCATAATTAACAGACATTGGGTATTAAGAGAGTATTCAGAAGAGTATTGGTGTTTGGAAGAATATTCCCAAGTATTCAAAGTATTGCCTCAGTAACAGGGGAAAAAAGAACCATAGACTAAGCACTGTTATGTTCCTACTTTCAGAAAAAGACAATACCCTAGCTATAACCAAAAAAGGTCAAGATTATTTATAAGAATTCAAAATATCCAGCAAATGTAAGGTTAAATACACAATGTCTGCATCCATCTATGTATATGTTTAAAGAGCAAAGTAGAGATAAGGAGATATTTTAAAAAATCAAACTTTTAGATATGGAATGTACAATAACTGAAAAAATTTATACTGGATGAGATTAAGAGAAGATTAGACAAAGAGGAGAAAGATTATTTAATATGAAAGTATGGCAACAAAAACTATCCAAAATAAAAAAGAAAGTCAAAGAAGAAGAATAAAATATGAAAACAGCATCATTGGATGGTGAATCAATTCAAACTGCTTAATATGCGTGTAATTTTAGAGGATAAAAGAGAGAAGAGAAAATATTTCAAGAAATAATGAATGAATTTTTTACCAAATTTGATGAAAACTATAAAACTCTAAACCCACAGAACCAAGAAGCTCAACAAGTACAGGAATGTGAAGAAAACCACATAAAGGTACCACACAATCACAAACTCAAGGCAAGGCACAAAGAAAAAATCTGTGAAGTAGCCAGGGAAAGAAGATGTGTTATGTATAATGGAACAAAGACAAAAATCACAGTACATTTCCCATCATAAACAATGAAAATTGAAAATTAAAAGACAATGACACAACATCTGTAAAGTACTAGAACTAGGAGTGGGGGGAGCCTGGCAATCTAGGCTTCTATACTCAGCAAAAATATTTTTAAAATACAAGGGCGGAATAAGCATATTTTTTTTCAGGTACATAAAAGCTGGAGTACTTAATCAGAAACGGGTATGCACTACTCTAAGAAATGTTAAGAAAGCCCTTCTGATAGGAGTAAAATGATATTGGATGCAAATACAGACCAGCACAAATACATATGAATGCTGGAAATAGTAACTATATTGGTATATATTATTTAATAAATATCCATTACTTAAATCATGTTAAAAATATTTGACTGTTTAAACAAAAGTAATAATAATGCAATATGGATTATAATATATGTGACTGAAATATTAACAATAGAATAACATCTGGGAGAGTAGAAATTTAAGTATACTATATAAGATTCCTATACTAAATGTGAAGTGATTTATTATGACTTGAAGGAAGAGTGGCATGATTTAAAGATGTATACATGCATCCTAAAGTGGCCCCTAAAATAACAAAACAACAAGTTTTAACTCAGTCAACAAAGACTCATTAATACAATCATAAAAGTAACCAATAGAAAAGAAGACAGAAAAAGAGGAAAAGGGGAACTAAGAAAAGATAAAATGAATAAGAAACAAATAACAAGATGACAGACTTAAACACCAGCAATATTCCCATTAAATGTAAATGTTTTAAACACAATAATTAAAAGTTAGAGATTGCCAGATTGGATAAAAAAGACCCAAATACCTGCTGCATATAATAAACACACTTTAAATTGTAAAAAATGTTTAAAAGTAAGAAAATGGAAAAAGATATGTTAACACAAACCAAAAGAACATTGTAATGATTATATTACTATCAGGAAAAGATGTATTATTTTAACAAAAACCAAGAGAAAGTTGGAATGGTTGCATTAGTATCAAAGTAAATTTAAGAACAAAGAATATTAGCAGTAATAAAGATGGTTATTTACTAATGTTAAAGTTAATTAATCAAGATGACATAATGATCTTTACCATTAATGCAGATAATATTAGTTTCAAAATAAATGTATCAAAATTTGAGAGAATGGAAAGAATAGACAAATTCATGATTCAAAAAATTGTAATCTCCTTCTCTCAAATGTTGATTGAGCAATCGAAAAAAAAAAGCATGTAAGACTTCAACAAAACTATCCACCAACTTGACCCATTTGACTTTTACAAATCACTCCACCCCATAATCAGCAAACTACACATTCTCTGCAAGTGCAATGGAACATTTAACACAGTACATGACATTCCGGTCTATAAAACTAAATGTAATAAATTTATAGGAATTCAAATCTATAAAAGTCTGTTTTTTATGTTTGCAAATGAGTTGAATTAGGAATCAAAAACTGAATATTGTATGGAAAATCCCCAAATATTTGGGAATTACATAACATATTTTCAAAAAACAATACATCAACAAAGAAACCAAAATTAAAATTAGAAAGTTTTGAATTACACAAAAATGAAAGCATATGATAGTTGATGCTAACTACATAATGCATATGGGCAACTTTATAACATTATTGTATTCCATTAGAAAAGAAGAAAGTTCTCAAAATAATAACCTCAGTTTCCATCTTCAGAAATGAAAAGTAAAAGGTAAATTGCACAAAGTTGCAGAAGGAAAAAAAAAAGATCATTTTGGATCTCGATGAAATACAAATCAGAAAAAACAATAGAGAAGAAAGATTAGAAAAGAAGTAAAATTGTCTTTATTCAAATATAACATTGTGTAGAAAACCTATGGGGATTTTTTTTTAAGCCACTTAAATGAATAGATAAGAATAGCAGGTTGTAAGGACCATACAAAAATTAATTGGAATTCTACGTACAAGTGATTATAAATTAAAATAAAAATAACAGTCTTTTACAGTATCACATAATATGTTTGAAATACATAGGGATAAACTGACAAAAGATGTTCAAAACCTATATGCAGTCAAATACAGTAAAAACAGCTCAGATAAACTTTTAAGAACCTATATAATTGTGGAGCTAGATCAAGTACCTGGGTAGGGAGATTCAACATTTATAATTCCAAGTCTCACACAATTTATCTGCAGATTCACAGCAATACAAATCAATATCCCTAGAGTACTTTTCGTTCAAAGTATAAAGCTGACTTTAAATTTCATATAGAAAATCAAAGGTCTTAGAAAAGCCAAAATAACTTAGAAGAAAAATAAAATTGAAGGAATAATACTACTTACTTTCAGACTTAAAATTTTTTTTTTTTAGAAAGAGAGAGTGTATGTGCGTGTATGCAGGAGTGGGAGCGGGAGGAAGAGCAGGGGGAGAGGGAGAGAGAAAATATCAAGCGGGGTCCATACCCAGTGCAGAGCCTGGTGCGGGGCTCAATCTCACAACACTGACATATGACCTGAGCTGAAATCAAGAGCCAGATGCTTAACCAACTGAGCCACCCAGATGCCCCAAAACTTATTTTTAAAGCCACAGTTTACAGAAAGTGTGGTATTAATGTCAAGATGGATAAATAGATCAAAAGAACACAAAAATGAGTCCAGAAGTAGATCCAGGAATGTGTTTTCAAATGATTTAATTCTGCAAATTTCTGCAAATGTTCAGAGACATTTCAGTGGGAAAAAGAAGGCTTTCTCAACACACGGTGCTAGAATAATTTGATATTTATAAGTTTTTTAAAAAATTATTTGACCCACACCTTAAGCCACACACAGGAATGATCCTAAATTGATCATAGACATAAATATAAATGCTAAAACTATAATACTACTTTTAGCATTTCTAGTTACGACTCTGGGTTAATTGGAGAATTCTTACAGAGAGCACCAAAGAATGATCCGTAATTGAAACAAAAATGATAAACTGATCTTCAAATTGTAAAACTCTTCTTCTAAAGACGTTAGTGGTTAAGAAAATGAACAGATAAATAGAAAACTGGAAATAATATTTGCAAAGCACAAATCTGATGAAGGACTTGTCTTCAGAGTATACAAAGAAACTTTAAAAATTAATAATAAAGCAATGGTCCAATAATAACATGGCAAAGTATTTGCAGAAATATTTCAGCAAAGAAGATAGATGACAGATAAACATTAAAAAGATGCTCAACATTATTAGTTGCAAGGGAAGTAGAATTAAAACAAAAGTGAGAAAACACTAGAAGCCTATTGAAATGTTGAAACACACACACACACACACACACACACACACACACACACGAAAACCTGGCCTTATCAAGTTGGCAAGGATGTGGAGAAAGCCGCGGTCTTCGATGCTGTTGGTGGGAGTGAAAAATGATGCAACCACTTTGCACCGGTTTGGCAGCTTCTTAAAAAGTTAAACATACATCTAACCAAATGATCCAGCCAATTTTCTCCTAGGTTTTTAGCCCAAAAGAAATAAAAGCAAATGTCCACATGAAGTCTTCTACAAACACAAATGAGTCTTAGCAGCTTTATTTATACTAGCCAAACCTAGAAACAAGGTAAATGTCCATTAACAGATGAACGGATGAAGAAATTGTGGTGTGTCCTTACAATAGAATGCTAGTCAGCAATAAAATGTGAATATCTGTTGATACCTGCATCCACACAGATGTGTCTCATAATTTGCTGAGGGAAAGAAACGAGACAAGAGTACATACTTTAAATTCCATTTATCCTTAAAATTCTCAAAAATTCAAACATTCCTAGTGACAGAAAGAAGATCAGTGATTTTCTGGGGATGGGTGGGGGAAGCAGGGAGGTGTGAAATTTAGGGACTGCAAAAGAGGACAAGGAAACTTCTGGAGGGATGTTTATGATTACTATCTTGATGGTGAGAGTGGTTTCATGTGTGTATACACATGTCCAGAGTTATAAATTATCAAACTGCATATTTTAAATAAGTACAACTTATTATATATTATTTCTAAATTAAGTTGTTCTAAAAACAAAACAAAACACACATATATATAACATTTATGTATGTATGCAACATATACATATATATATAATATAATATAAAACATATAAAACAGCATATTAAAAAATTCTCCAGTCCTATCTGGAGAGTCTCACACTTAGGATGGGCTTTGCTGGCAGAAAATGGGATATACATATGAAAAATGTCTTATAACAGGTATTATCTCTAACATTTTATCTTTAACCAACCTCCTTCTAACATAGCTCTTTCAACTGTGTTGACATTTGTCATTAAATCAGCTCTATAAATGTTGTTTTTCATTTCAGACCCTGTAAACTGACAGACGTTTTGATAAAAGTTGTGATTATATCAGCCTTAGTAATTTTTAAGTTTTGTTATGAAGATATATTTCAATCTTTATCACTCTCTTGAGGAGAGTACAGTGTTTTTTATGCCCTACTATGTCCAGAAGAATTTAGACCCCATTTAGTATATTCCTGTATTTACCTACTATAAAAACAATGACTGAATAAGTCTAAATCTAAATCTATATATCAATTTCACAAAAAGACAAGGATTTTAAAACTTAAAAAATTGATTTCAGAAGAGAAGATAATGGACAAATAGTCAAAGCATGCATAGTGAGGAAAAAAAGAGTAAGGCTTTGAATCTCTTAAAATTGGAAGTAGAAATAACTTCTAATAATTTATTTTGTAACTTCATGATTAGTTACTATTTTCTTCGCAAAATGGATATTACAAGAATGGCCAAGGTCAGCTGACTTGATTAGTTTTGTTGGAAGAAAGAGAAAGGTCATTTTTATAAAGAACAATTCTAGTAAATATCCTTATTTCAAGGGAAACTTCACCATAATGCCAAGTTGAAAGGATAGTATTACCTCCTGCTATATAGGTTAACTGCTGTTGAGTTTTTATTTTAAAAGTCACTATGTTCTGAAAGGTATATTTTGTACCATATGAATACAGATAATGAAGAATTATCTTGTAATGATGGTCTTCAACTTGTGGAACACTGTCATTATACCAGAACTTTAAACTACATGTTTATTGAAAAATAATAACAGCCTCCCTATAGCTTGTGGTCTTTTGAAATAGTTTCCTAGTTTTTCTCTCTTCTCTGATTTTCTCTCCTCTTAAGATAGCTTTTTTTTATTTCTGTCAACGTAATCCTATCAAAAACAAAATTTGCTGATGTTTATGTTCTTAAAAATATTCAGTCTGACAGGATAAAATGCACTTTCCTTAGCATAGGCAAAAAGCCCTTTGAAGTATAAGCCATTTCTACCTTTAAACCTCATTGTTTACCCTAAAATCATTTAAGAAAATTAATATGACAGATAGGAATCAGAATAACTCAAGGAGAGTGGGAAGACAAGGAAAAAGAAGAGCAGCTAGAAAGGTTTTTTCAGTAGCCTTGGTGGGAAATGGTGATCTAAGCTATGACAATGAGAGTAGGAATTACAGGTTTGCATGTAATTTAGAAACTATAATTGGCCAGAGTTGTGCAGAGTGGGAGACAAAGAGGAGAGTTTACTATGACCACAAATGTTTACCTGGAGGACTGGAAGTGCACAAAGGGAGGAGAAACTCTGGGATGGGAGAAGATAATTTCAGTCTTAAACATGTTGAATTCGTTGAGTTGTGTGTGGCATTTTCAGATTTTAACACTGGTAAGCCATGGGAATATGTCAAAGCCTTAGAAAATGGCAGAGGTCAGGAATAAATAATTGGGATTCAACAGAGTAAGATGGGAAACATGGGAAGACTGACAAAGAAATTGGGTCACTCCAGTACTTTCATTCTGAAAGATGACTTAAAATGTATTCCTGGTGTGTTGGAAGGACCAAGAGATGGAAAAGGAATGGTTGGCATGCAGGATGTGGCAGAGACAGTTGGTGCCTCCAAATACATCACCACACAATTCCTTATTGTTGCATTGGGCCATATGAATAATTCTGGCCAATACGCTCTGAGCAATAGTGACATGAGGATGTCAAGAGCCACTATGTCTCCTCCTTTCTTCTCCTCCCTTGTCACCTGGGAGAACAAATGTTCCAGATGGTGTAGAGCCAAGATGAGAAAACTCTCCAAACAACACACATTAAAATTGGCACAAGCAAAAATACACCTGATTATGTTAACCTATCGAAATTTCAGAGTTCATTTGCCACTGAAACATGACTTCTCCTGTTCTGGCTAAAATGACAGGAACTAGTAATGTCATACAAGCAAGGAAGAATTGCCATATATAATTAAAATTACCATATATAATTATAAAAAAAGGAATTATGACATATAAACTAAGCAAAATAAAATCCAATATGAGGCTACTGTAGTTAGCAGTCATGTGGGAACTGATGATGTTAATGTCAGTTTTTCCGACGACTGTCAGCAGCTGAGGCCACATAGTTGTCAGTTGTAGAATAAAAGGAGGGGAACGAGTAATCAAAAATTGTTTTTTCAAACTTTTGATGACAAATTGAGAGAAAAACAATAGTTGAAGATGAGGCAAAATAAGTGAGTTAGAGTCAAACTTTTGTTAATTGGGGAAGGGATTTTTAAAAAATAGTCTGATATTCTGATGTTATTGAAGCTGTCAGTATTGTAGTCACTACATTACTCATATTTATTAATATTCTGTGATGACAAGATGGAAAATGTACTCCTAAATTTTTGTATGGAAAAGTAACAGGTATTTCATTAACAAAAGGAAAGTAATAACCAATTATTTTGATATGGATATAGAATTTATGGCAGGTGAAAGTTATTATTGCTGATTTAATTTTAGTTCAAAATCTCATGAATCACTATTTAATAAAAATGAGCTTTTCTAAAGTACTTTACTTTTAACAATCACCAGAATTTAGGAAGGCAGAATGTAATTAACTAAGTTGGCATTTTTCCAATGCACTTTACTTAAATGCTTGTATTTATACAAAAACAGCTTTGGGATTTTTATATTACTGTGAAGTCTAAGTCCTCAGTTTTATGTTCTGTTTTGACCAAGAAATATGAGAACCCTAAATTTTACATTACAACCATTAGGCTAATATTTCATAAAACTACCAAATAAGAAATTTGCTATTCAGAAATTTTACATTAGAATCTTTTGAATATCCATTGTTTTTATTAAAAACTACCTAAGTTTACTGAGTAAACTATAATATACTTATTTTCACCTTGTTAGAAGAAACTATCTACCAGAAGTCAATTTGGTGGAAAGAAAATTCTATAATAGTTAGAACTTCACACAGGGGTTCTAATTGAATTTAGGTGGAGCAAGACTAATGCACTCCTTTAGCAGAGACAAGTAAGTTTCCTGATTCTAAGGAACATTCCTTTACTATTCTGCTCTTGCCTTGGATTATAAAAGAATGAGAATGAACATAGATTATAAAACCAGCTTCTGCCTTTCTCTTGGTAGTATCAGTTTCCAGTAGGGAGGAAGGGTGATTACCGAAGCAGTAATGGAAGGGACTGTCCATGTTCTGTAAACTCATGATGCTACAAACAAGTAACAATTATTGTCTCTACAGTTATTCTCCCCTGTTGAAAGAAACTTTCTAACAAAAAAGAACTATAGAACTGCTTGAGCTCTGCTAGCATAAACAACACCACTGATGTCAACCCTTTTTAGCCAAACTAGGACAGGTACCATTAATAATCCATGTTTTGTATTTGCACATTGGGGAATTCTATTATATCCCAGTGATAGTGCCCTAGACATATACACCTCACATACATTTATTCATTTGTTCATGCATTAGCCTAGAATCTATTGCCTACCAATTTGTTCGGAACAGTGCTAGAAATACAAAATATAATAAGACAGAGTTCCAACCCTCATTTGTTCACAGTAAAATTGATAGAGACAGATGCATAAAAAAAGATGAGTTCAATAAAATGTAATAGGCATGATGATAATACTCTATACATGGAACACAAAAGAGAAAGGCATCAACTCAATCTTGAAGGTCAATAAATACTTTATAGAAGCATTTATGAATAAAATTTAAAAAGCTATGCTTTGGGGCAGGCCATAGCAGAGGCTGAAGGTAAGGAAAGGGATAACATCCCATGCTAGATTTGACTGGAGGAGAGATGCAAACAGAAGCAAGTTGAGAGGTGAAATTAAAGAGGTAGTGAAGAGCCAGGACTGGGAGTCTGGTCACCTATGTAAAAGAAATGTACATTATTTTGTAGTCATTTGAGATTTAACGACTGTGCACAAATGCATCAAATACAAGAGCCAAATAATATAATGTATTGTTGCCTCTGGTGGTTAACTGAAAAATTATTTCCGTATTTAAAGCGTTATCAACAAAACAACAGAGGCATTATAGCATGGTAACAAAGAATATAGACTCTGGATCCAGAATGCATGGGTTTAGATCCAACTATGGCACCAACCAGTATCTGTGTCTCTATTTTCTCATTATTGAAATGGAGATTAAAAATAACACTTAACTCAAAGGGTCATTGTGAAGATTATATGATTTAATAGAGTTAAAGACCTTTGAGTGTAAGTAGGACTGAATCAAGCACTGTGTGTGTGCTAAATTATATAGCTAATAAAAAAGTGTTGGACCATATTTCTGTAAGGTTTATCCTTTATAAAAGAAGGTTGTACAAATAACGAAAGTTCTGACTCAGTCCCTAAAAAATATTCACTTATTACATGATAAAGTGCATGTTCCTCAACATATGGGAAAAGCTCTTCAAAATCTAAACCACTTGTACTTTTACAACCTCTTCTCTTGCTCCAATCCAACTAATGAAAAAATAATGCATGTATGAAATATACATCTCAGCTATAACTGGATATTTTCCATCCAAAGATTAATATCAAAAATTCTCAAGAGTTCAACTCACCAACTTTTAGAGCTGATCATCATTAAAACATGTGTACAGCTAATGCATTCCTTCCTAGGGTTGCAAAGGAGGACAACTGGATTGGGAGCTACACCAAAGCATACAGAAAAACAACCAGTCAATATGTAGAGCCCAGTTGAGGTGAGAAAGGGAAGCTTACACCGTTGAGTGAATTAGTATATCATTAAGCCCAAATAAATAGATGTTCGAAGGAATGTATGCCTTAAAGCTATACTATAGGACTGTCATATTGATGAATATATTGTATAAAATGTACAATATATAATTGTGGTAAGTCATTAGTATCCCATCAAGAGATCCCAAAATGAACTTGTTTCTGGGATAATCGGTAATATAACTGATTTTCATGTATGGTTTCCCAAATCCATTCCATTCATTTAAAGTCATACCCATAAAATATTTTGTACTGTAGTTCACATTATATTTTGGTTAACAAGAGTAAATACCCCTTGAGAATGTAGGCTACATAGATGCTAGTAGAATATTATACTGAGGAAGCTATATTGAGATGGGTTTTTTATCTACTATACAATGTTTTTCAAATTATATTATGCAAAGAAGATTCATTCAAATAGATACTCATTGAGTTTTTCACTCTTACTAGACATTGTCCTAGGTTTTAGGTATTCAGTGATGAACACGATTAATGTGGTGGTTGGCAGGGAGAGTTGCAGGTTGAAAGACCTAGAGAGTTGAAAAGCCTGGCATGTTTGAGGGACTGAAGGCAGCAGTGTGAGAGCATGGCGTAAGAGTAAATGCGATGAGTCAGGCGACAAAGAACTTTGTAAGCCCTCCTTATGATTTCGGTCTTATCCTAAAAGCAACGAGGGAGATTTGAGCTCACATGTTTATTCTACTCTTCCCAAATCCAACTGAAATGATTAAAGAAATGTGAAAAAAAGGCCAAAGAAATGTGCAGTCCTGAAAGACTGGAAATGGCAAAGTACCTGCATGTTGAGGGAGCTTCTCTGCTTGTAGCGTAGAAGGAATTGTAGTATCAGAAGGAGAAAGACTGACTAGCCAGGGTTTCACCTCTTAGCTACATGGATGACAGAAACCCATGAGATTCAAGTGTTGGAATTTTCCAGAGGAACTCCAGGCTCAAAAAATTCTAAAGAAGATATAAATGTGAGCAGGTCATGGAGTATTTGGTGATACGTAGTTGGGGGCAAACTCATGCCTTAGAACTGAACCAGGGTGCTTTATACAGAGCAGGCGCCACCTCCAGACAGCACCCCTTCATATATCAACCATGACCCCTGGTAGAGTTTGAGGAATGAGTAAAATGGAAGGGGGTGGAGGATGGAGAGGGGAGCCAGAGCAAAGTAAAGAATGCATTGTTGAAATAGGTTCCTAATGATCAATACTGCCACATAGAGAACTGTGCAGTGTGTGAATTGACTTTGTGTCCACTGCTATGCTTTGTGTCATATGCTATGATAATAGAAATACAGAAAGAAAAACAGGAGAAGAAGGCTCAGCATAGGAAACAATTCCTATGTTCTCTTTGTTCTCTCCAGTTACAAATAGGCCTTCTTGAAATTACAGCTCAGAACTGACACCCATAAAATTTCCAAGCACTAGCTACACAAAGAAAATAATTCCTGCCAACCTTCGCCCATCCCCACTGCACCTAGATAAAGTGCTCTCTTATATCGCTCCACCACGTCTCACTGTAATGACGATTTGCCCTGGCCACTACTTGCTATTAACCCACAACACTTTAACCAATGAGTATATTTCTGACCTTGAAGGATCCTCCATTTCACCTTCCGTATTTAGGAATCAGATTAAAGAAATCTTTACTCACTTCTGACACAGTATCCATTAATATCTTTTCTCTTTTAATAGCTAAAAGCCCTAAGTATTACAATTTATCAATTCCTTAAAGAATGATAATTTGACAAAATGTGTCCCCATTTCAATAATTATGACTTCTTTTCCTAGAGGACCCAGAAGCACAGAAGTTAAGTCAGGAGAGCCTGAAACTTCAAACAATTACCCCCTAGGTATTCCTGTTTTCACCAGGATGGGAATCATTTTACACTTAATGAATGATTAATAGAAATACAGATGTGTTCTGCTTTGAGAAACCCAGAGTATATGAAATTCAAATGTTCAGAATAGATGGTGAGTTTCATTATATTTATGGTGTTCTTCCTTTAGTGAGCACTTTTAATGCATTTAAATTATAATTCAATTTACCAGTAAAATGAGTTTTTCCTAACTTCGAGAACACTTCTATTGTGAAAGGAAAGTAGAGGATATATAATTTGCCTTTGTCTTTCACAAAAAACATGTTAAGAATGAAAATAAGAAGCAAATGCCACAAAACTCTGTTCTTTATTTTTGTTCTCCCCTCAGATCTATTGAGACATAATTGACATATATCATCGTGTAAGTTTAAGATGTACAAAGTGTAGATTTGGTACGCATATATTGCAATATGATTACTACCATAGCATTAGCTAACACCTCCATCAAATCACATAATTCCATTCCTTTTTTTGTGGTGAAAACATTTGAAATCTACTCTCTAAGCAACTTTCAACAGTATATGGAACATTATTATATATTCCCAATGTTGTATAATAGGTCCCCAGAACTTACTCAGCTTCTAACTGGAAGTTTGTACTCATTGATCAACATCTCCCCATTTGCCCTACCTCCCAGCCCATGGTAACCACCATTCTACTCTCTGCTTCTACAAGTTCAGGTTTTTTAGATTCCATATATATATAAGTGACATCATACGTTATTTGTCTTTGACTTATTTGAACACGACATCAATATTGTCTGAAAAGGCAAGATATCCTTCTTTTTTTCTTTTCTTTCTCATGGTTGAATACTACAATAATAAAATAGTAATAATATTACACACGCCCACATACCACATCCTTATTCATTCCTATGTTGACAGACACTTAGGTTGTTTTCATATTTTGGCTACGGTGAATAATACTACAATAAACACAGGAGCACAGATATCTTTGAGATCTCATTGTTATTTCAATTGGATAAATACCAAAAGTGAGCTAAAATCTCCCTCGTTTCTTTTAGGATAAGACTCAAATCGTAAGTAGGGCTTACAAAGTTCTTCGTTGCCTATTAATAAAAAAATTAATAGCACATTAAACCAGAAGTTTAATTTTTAATTGTTTGATGAATCTGCATGCTGCATTTCATAGCGGCTATACCAATTTACATTCCCACCAACAGTGCACAGGGGTTCTGTTTTTTCCACATCTTTGCCAGCAATTATATCTTGGTTTTTTGTTGACATTCTTTTTTCTTTTTAATTTTTTTAATTTAAATTCAATTTAGTTAACATATAGTGTACTATTAGTTTTAGGGGTAGAATTTAGTAATTCATCTGTTGGATATAATATCCAGTGCTCATTACATCGCATGCCCTCCTTAATGCCCATCACCCAATTACCCGATCCCCCCATCCACCTCCCCTCCAGCAACTCTCAGTTCGTTTCCTATAGTTAAGAGTCTCTTACGGTTTGCCTCCCTCTCTGGTTTTATCTTATTATATATATATATATATGTGTGTGTGTGTGTCCTTAAAGCTCTCTCTCTCTATATATATATACACACATAAACACACACACACACACACACACACACACACACATATATATAGAGAGAGTGTTCAATTTTTTATTTTATATATATATATATATAGTCTTATTGATCTGGCCAGAACTTCCAATACTATGTTGAATAGAAGTGGGAAGGTTGGGTACTCTTGTTTTGTTCCTGATCTTAGACGACAAATTTTTAACCTATCACTATTGAGTATGATGTTAGCTGTGGACTTATATATGGCCTTTATTACATTGAGGTATGTTCTTTCTATACCCAGTTTGTTGAGTGTTTTTATCATGAATAGATGTTACATTTTGCCAAAAACTTTTTCTGCATCTGTTCATTTCTTATGATTTTTATCTTTCATTCTACTAATGTGATGTACCACATTTGTTGATTTGCATATATTGAACTATCCTTGTATCCCAGAGATAAATCCTGTTCGATGAGGTCTCTGGTCCCTTTAAAAAGTTGTTGAATTCAGTTTGTTAATATTTTGTTGACAATATTTAGAGATGCTATTTGTCAAACAAATATTATTTGTTGAGAATATTGCATTTATATTAATCAGGGATATTGAGCTACTTTTCCTTTCTTAAGTTCATACCACTGTGGTTGGAAAACATACCTGGTATAATTTCAATCTTCTTAAATTTACTAAGACTTGCTTTGTGGCCTATGATGCAATCTCTCTTAGAGAATATTTCATACGTGTTTGAGAAAATGTATATTCCACTGCTGTTGGATGAAATATTTTATATGTCTCTTAGGTCTATTTGGTCTATAGTATGGTACAAGTTTAATGATTCTTTGTTAATTTTCTGTTTGGATGATCTCTCCATTGTTGAAAGTAGGGTGAAGTCCTCTACTATATATTATTGTTGTCTAGTTCTTCTTTCAGATTTCTTAGTATTTGCATAATACATGCATGTGCTCTGATATTTGGTGCATATATATTTACAATTGTTATGTCTTCTGGATGAATTTTCATATATATATGTGATATGTACATATATATATGTATATATATATACACACACACACACACACCCCTTCTTTGTCTCTCATTTTGGGCATAAAGTTTATTTTCTCTGATATATGTGTATCCTTAAAGCTGAGATAGTATTACCCTTAATCTATAGATTTCATCAAATTCTGCATCTCAACCAACAAATATTATTGGTGATAGTTTATTTTATTAACTTTATTCACCCCTATTCCTAAAATACTATTCCTGTTTGGCAATAAAAGTACAGAGCAAGGATGATAACTGTGTTTTAAAGCATTTGCATTCATAGAAAATATTGTGATTAAAAATTATCATTCTTAAAAAAAACACATTTGTAGAAAGTTAAATAGAATATGAATATAAATCCAATGCTATTCATAGCCAGATCTGAGATGGTTCAGCTAGATTCGTAAGGACAAACACTGCTACCTCAAAGACTCCTCTAATGAAAATATTCCCCCTTAAGTCTCAAAGTTGTAAATGTATTACTTGCCAAATAGCCTATGTGTCATTATTTTGTTCTTGGAACCCCATTACTACCACTGTGTCTATAACAATAGGTAGATAGGTTTTTTTATTTCTGGACAAATGAGTTTAACAAATTGGCTTTCCATGCCAGCTTCTCCCCTTATATATTTCATAGTAATGCAACTAGACATGAAATATATTTTGTATTATTAAATGTTCTAAAGCATGAGGTAAATACTTGGAAACTTTCAGTATTTAGACAGATAGATACAGTTCCTGAGCTTCCAAAAGAAAGATCAGACTAATGAATTATTGCATCATTACCTGTGTAATGTCTGGTGATCTTTTCAGGAAATGTGCCAAAAGACCCTAAGGCTGCATCTGTAAACTGGAGCTCATTACACCTGATTTATCCATGTAAAATGTTCAATGGGCCCAAAATAGACCATGTGTGAGGTTTATCAAAAAGAGTGAAGGCAACCTTTTTAATTAATAGAGTCATAGGGATTACAAGGCATAATTGCTTTGGATACTTTACCTAGGTCTATTCTCTAACATGACTGGATAAAAGTTAATAATATTTTACTAGATTTCCCTGCAGAAAGAACTAATACTTAAAAGTTTCTCTTATTTTAACAAGACATTACCTTTGTTAAAAAATAACCTATGTATAAAACATTTTGAGAATTTCAAATGTTTGCTTTTTATTAAGAGCTTGAAAATGGCATACAACTAGCAATATATTGTTTTAAAATATTATCTTTTAAACTTTGTTCTTAGGTCTTTTATTTTTAAACAGTTAACTTTTCCTGGTTTAAAAACAAGTGACTTTTTTCTTTAATCAATAGTTGTTTCCATCCTTCATGTTAGTAGAAAACTTTAGTTTCACTCTATTTTGGTCCATTGTTGAAGGATGTAATCAGAAGGGAATGATTTCATGGAGATATTTGATGTTTTAAATAATTAAAATAAGACTACTATTTGCTTTTTGGCAAATAGACATGTAAAATTCTGTTTATGTATTAATTTATTATTTTGGATCTGGCAACCAATAATAGGCTTAAAATAGAAAATATTTCAAGCTTAATTATTTGGTTAAAAAATTAGAAATGATTCAAATCTCTTTACCATGTACATCAGAAAAAGATGCTAGAAAAATACAAGTAGTGGCCATTAGTCGGGATCAGGGAAAAATTATACAGAAAATGAGATATTTATCTGACATCTATGTATGACAGAAGCACTTCAAATTAGCTGGTACAGCCACTCTGGAAAACAGTATGGAGGTTCCTCAAGATGTTCAAAATAGAGCTACCCCACGACCCAGCAATTGCACTACTAGGTATTTACCCCAAAGATACAGATGTTGTGAGAAGAAGGGGCACATGCACCCCAATGTTCATAGTAGCAATGTCCACAATAGCCAAACTGTGGAAGGAGCCAAGATGCCCTTCAACAGATGAATGGATAAAGAAGATGTGGTACATATATACAATGGAATATTATTTAGCCCTCAGAAAGGATGAATACCCACCATTTGCATCAACATGAATGGCACTGGAGGGATTATGCTAAGTGAAGTAAGTCAAACAGAGAAAGATACTTATGATTTCACTCATATGTGGAACATAAGCAATAGCACGGAGGATCATAGTGGAAGGGAGGGAAATCTGAAGGGGGAGAAATCAGAGAGGGAGACGAACGATGAGAGACTATGGACCCCAGGAAACAAACTGAGGGTTTCAGAGGGGAGAGGAGTGGGGGGATGGGGTAACCAGGTGATGGGTATTAAGGAGGGCATGTGTTGTGATGCACACTGGGTGTTTTACATAACTAATGAATCACTGAACACTGCATCAAAAACTAATGATACAGTGGCTAACTGAACATAATAAAAATAAATAAATAAATAAATGGCAAGTTGTCAGCCAATTACCAATTAATTAATAATTCAGACTATGTGAACAATATTTGTCATGAGAACAGATTAAAAGTTCTTGTTTCATTAAAAAAAATCAAATTAGTGGTGAACCTAAAAATTTGTCATTTGAGCTCATCCTTACTCTTTAGCTTATATTTCTTTTTCCTTACATTATAGTGAAAAGGAATACCTAGAACACAGTTTTGGAATAGAAATACAATATAAACAATGAAAGTGATTTTAAATTTTCCAGTAGCCACATTAAAAAGGTAAAAAGTCATTAAAAAAGAAAAAAGTGAACTTAAATATAACATATTTAACCTAAAATATATATATTTTAACATATATAACCTAAAATATATAACATATAGAAATATTGTGATTTTTACATATAATCAGTACAAAAAGTATATATATTTTATATTCTTTTGTGCTAAGGAAGTCTTTGAAGTCCAGTGTGTATTTCAAACATAAAGCACATTCTAATTTGGATGTTAAAATTTCAATTGTTAAAGTGAAATGCAGTCCTGTAAAATGATCAAGTTACATTTAACAGAAATACATTCTACACTGTGTATTAGTCTGCTAAATTGCCATAAAAAAGTACCAGACTGGGTGAACTAAGCACCACAGAAATTTGTTTTCTCACAAATCTGGAGCCTAGATGTCCAATATCAAGATGTCAACAGGGTTGGTTTTTGTCCAAGCTTTCTCCCTAGCTTTTAGATGGCTGTCTTCTCATATGTTTTCACAAGATCTTCCATCTGTGTGTGTCTGTGTTCCAATCTCCACTCTATAAGAACACCAGTCATATTGGATTAGGTCCATCCATATGATCTCATTTTAACTTCATTTTCTCTTTAAAAACCTCCAAATCTTATCTTCTTGTAAGTTACATTCTGAGGTTCTGGGGATTAGAATTTCAATAAATGACTTGGGCGGAGGGCACAATTCTGCCCATAACACACTGTTTCAGTTTATATATTGTAATTAAAATTAAATAAAAATTTAAAAATTTAGCTCATTACACTAGACATATTTCAAGTGAATATATTCTTCCATAAACAAAAGCGCTCTACATATTGCTAAATTGTGAGCACACATACATACACACATACACACACTCATATACTCACATTCATATTTTTTTCCCATCAGAGGTTATTTACGGATGTATCATCTCTTTAAAAAAAAATCCTTCATGTTAGCTCACACTGGTGTCCAAGTAAGTCATTGTTTTTGAAGAGTCAATGACTGCTGTTGTGAGTTGAATGTTTTCTTTTATAATTCTGCTAGTAGGGAACCTATTCACTATTTCCATTTTCAATGTTTTGTGTGGCTGTTTTCCAATGGTTTTTTTATATACAAGTTGAAATTAAAAAATCGTATTTTCTTCCAGTAGCTTAGATGTATTTCCATGTTATATTTAAACTTGATAGCAGCTATAAAACATTTTAATTTCTGTATACTTTATTATATTTTCTCCTGTTTTTCTATTCAACATCAAAAAATACTTTAAAATTTAACAGATGTAAAATTATTCTTCTTCATAACCACAGTACAGATAGACGCTATATTGAAAACACTTTGTCCCTTCGTGGTTTGCGACCTGTAGTGTAAACTATATAAGGGTAGCTGAATATGCTATCCCAAAATACTACTGGAAAGATCAGGATATGCCACCCCAAAGTGTGCTGCTTTGGGATATTATTTTGAGCTGTAAATGCAGGCAGAAGCTTTCTCTGAACACCCCTTATCTGCCTAAAGACAAATCCTACCAAAGGACTTAATTGTCCATAATCCCTTCCCCAGAAATGTCATCAACCAGGGAAGATTGGCTCTCATCACAGGACAGGAAACTAGTAGTTGACACCTCCTTAAACAAACTTTGCCACAAACTATCATACCCCTTCATCTATTCTGCTAAGGGCCCATAAGTCTTTCCTAAAAGTCATTTACTGTCTCCTAAGAGGCTGACATTTCCCCTTCCCCATCCTAGTTAAGATGGTATTTAATCCTGAATTCAAAGTCATATCAGGGAGTTATTCATTTTCCCGTGGGCACCTCCCATATATACATGAGGTATACAATACAAGTTGGCAAACTGCTGTTTTTCTCTTGTACACCTATCTTTTATGATAGGGGTCTCAGCAAAGAATTCAGAAGGATAGGAAGAAATCATTTTTCAACCTTGATGCTACCTTATTTGGAAAGTTTTTCCTCTGGTTTAAATTATGTATATTTAATAATCATGAGAAGCTATATTATTCACCTCCGGTCTAATCTAGAAATCTTTCCAATGCAATGAGTATAAGAGGTAAGCATTTTCAACTCAATTACCTCTGCTTTTTATTTCTCCTGTTCCTTTTCATTTGGCTCCATGGTAATCAAAATACTGAATGGGCCTTAATGTTTATGATCCAATATTATGAATTGACATTAGGACTCTATTCAGCACCACTCCTATATCTTTCATGTAAATGTAAAAGTAGGACTGCCCACATGGGTGAGAAAACAGGTGACCTACTTCACCCTCGAGTGAGCTCGTTTGTGGTGGAGCCATCCACTGCTCTAAAACATCTCTGAATATTTATCATGATCTAATTATCTACACCATTAGCAAATCAGCCTTGTAAGCTTTAAGACACTTCAGATAACACAGATAGCGATGGATAAAGGGACACATAACACCTTACTTATTATGTGCTAATAACTGGATCTGAGAGGATATGAAGAACAGAAATTCATACATGCATGTCTGGAAACATGTGAATGCTTATTCTCCTCCGGCATAAAAGTTCATCAATTATTCCTGCATAATATTTGGAATAAAATCATTTTTAGCAAGTCATAAAATGTCCTCTTCATTCTTATGCTAGCTCATTATCTGTGTTTCAAATAATAATTTACACACAGTTGCCTAAACTCCTATGCATTCGCAAATAGAACACTTCTCTAGCCATGTTTCTTAGCTTCATTCCTTCTTCATCTTTCTAATGTCAAATAATTCATGATTCAGCTCTTGTCGTTTTCCTTGACATACCCATTTGGGGATTCGGAGTCCCAGGAATACTTTGGGTCTTCCTTTATCATAGTGATTATATAATTGCTTCCTCCTTTGCCTCTGCTTTCCAGGCCACCTGGCCATACCATCTTTGAGAAAAAGAATCATATTTTTCTGTGTGCTTAGTAAAACGTCTGTAAAATTGGATATGGTATGAACACAAAGTGTGAGATAGGCAACATTTATTGCAGGGTGGCAAAAATAATGTAGAGATAAGAATCTCAAGGAAAAGGTTTTTTTTACTTCTTAACTCTTCAATTTTAGCTTTCCCAGACTTTACACTGGCCATATAGGATGCCCACTAATTCTCTATTTCAATCTGTAATTCAACAAAGGACATTCTTAGCATGACTGACATAAAGGCTGGAAAACAGATTTGCTCTTAAATTTTAGAGATCTGATAGAGTTTTCAAATTTTTTCTTTTAAAAAGATATTTCTTAGACTGTAATAAAAATATCATTTGGAGGTATATTTACCCTGATCCCAGGATCTTTCTGAGAACTAAGACAGTTTTTCAGGAAGCTTATATATATTTTTAAAATGTAGCCTCCAAGTAGAATAAAAAAGGATGGAGCTAGAGAGTATTATGCTAAAGCAAAATAAGTCAGTCAGAGAAAGACAAAAACCATATGATTTCACTCATACGTGGAATTTAAGAAACAAACAAATAAGCGAAGGGGGAAAAAAGAGAGAGAGGCAAACCAAGACACAGACTCTTAACTATGGAGAACAAAGTGAGGGTTACTGGAGAGAAGGCGGGTGGGAGGATGGGTGAAACAGGCGGTGGGTATTAAGGACGGCACTTGTGATGAGCACCAGGCGCTGTATGGAAGTGCTGAATCACTATATTATACACCTAAAACTAATACTATACTGTATGTTAACTAACTGGAATTTAAATAAAAACTTAAAAAGAAAGATACATAAAAGTCCAAGCAGACTCTGGGTTGGCTAATAACACGTTGGTCCAAATATTTTGTTTAGTAAGATAGATTGAAATGCTGTGAATTAAATATCATGGTGAAATGCTTTGAAATGCTTTCTGGTGGAGAAAACACTTGAATGGTAAGACAGTATATTATATAATTTAAAAAAAATTTGTATTCAGAGTTTGAAATGAATACATTGCCAAAAGTAGAAATAAACCATTCAATCCAAGGAATGTTTTGTTTTGTTTTTCCCTGTGAGAATTCACGGTACAAGGTCAGTATTATTTTCCTGAGCTATTTGAAAATTCCAACATCCTCAACTTTTTGAACAGCCTTTGACATCACCCCTCACTATATTCTCATTTTAGAAGGTGCAAAAAATGCAACTTCAGAGAAGGTAATGCCATGGTTGGAAGAAATCTCTGTTGTGGAGCATAGATTTAGCTGAGTCAAATGATTGTGTTAATTAAACTTGAATGTACAGTCATCAAAAGTCATATATAAGTCTTATGGCTATCCAACATGAAAACCTTTCAGAACTGTTGACTACTAATGATGAGGACAGCAAACCTTTCTAACATATTCCATGATAATCACTAGAAATTGTATGACTAATAATTAGTAGGTATTCAATCAATAATTGTTGAAAAAAATATTAAAGTACAACTTTAAAGAAACTTAGTGTATAACCACCACACAGTTTGCATCACAATTAGTTTCCTAAATTGATAATTCAATTTGGAAAGAATTTTGGGAAAGCTCAAATTTAATACAAGGCTAGTTAACCACCAAAAATATAGCTTTCAGGCAGGAAAGCAATCTACATAGACAGAATATTTGATTCACTAATAACATTGGTGATTAATAAGCATGGGAAGATACGTAGGCCCCACAAATGTTGTTGGTTTCAAAAGAGCCTTGGTATCTTTTCATTTTAACTGTACACTGCTAGAGAAATACATATTCCCTCCAAAGGTAGAGGTTAGCACTACATATATCTTTGGAAGAGCAGACAATTATGTCCTAACACCTATTGTTTCATTTATCACAGTAGGAAAAGCACAAATTTTATAGTTACACAGACATTGGTTCAAATTCTGGCTCCACCTTTATTTGTGACTGGAACTTGGGCAAACTTAAATTCTGAACTAATGGCTAGAAATTTAAAATATTATATAAATAAATAAATAAATAAAAACATCTTTCTATAATGGTATTTTTAGGATTAATAAAGTGCCTAGCATATGTCAAAATCATTAAATGATAATTAGGATTTTTTAAATTAATATTATTGGCATGAACATCAACATAAGAAGGACAATTTGATTTTTAATTAGACATGAAAATTTGGGGGGGATGCTCAAGTCTTTTCCTATAATTTAATCTCTCAGAGAGTGATCCTTGGAATGCAGTTTTAGAGATGCTATGAAAACTCTAGGACAAGAATATTTTAATTATTTTATTTTAAAATGATTTTTATTTATTTTTGAAAAAGATTTAATTTATTTATTTATTTAGTTAGTTAGCTATTTATCCATCAGAGAGAGCACACAGGAACATGGGGGCTACAGACAAAGGGAGAAGCAGGCTCCTGCTGATCAAGGACCTTGATACAGGACTTTGGGATCATGACCTGACCCAAGGCAGATGCTTAACTGATGGAGCCACCCAGGCATCCCAGTTCTTTTTATTTTTTCTCATCAATAATTTTTTAATAATGATAATATTTGGGATATATTGGGTTAAATAAAGTACATTATTTTTTTTGTTTCATTTTAGTTTTTTTTTAATGATTTTTTATTATGTTAGTCACCGTGCAGTACATCCCCGGATTCCGATGTAAAGTTCGATGCTTCATTAGTTGCGTATAAC